>NC_092383.1:46952026-47252026 GCF_030028105.1 Mobula birostris | reverse complement strand
TGCATTAGGTACTTTGGTGTAAAATGAAATGTATACTATTCGTATTGTCAAAGCATTGTATGCACTGAGAAATCAACTTTTTTGTCTTGATGTGCAGAGGCATTAAAAAACTTTCCAACTACTCATAATCATTTGGGAAGTTAACGAAAGGTGTTTCCATTCGGTTTGCAGTAAGTACTTCTGCGTAAAATTGAAATGTATACTACTTTTAATGCCAAAGCAGTGTATGAACTGAGAAATCAACTTTTTTGTCTTGATGTTCAGAGGCATGAAACAACTTTCAAACTACTGAGAAACATGTGGGACGTTAACTTAAAATGTTTCCATCAGGTTTGCAATCTGCACTTTGGTGGAAAATTGAAATGTATACTATTCGTATTCTCAAAGCATTGTATGCACTGAGAAGTTAACTTTTTAGTCTTGATGTGGAGATGCATTAAATAAATTTACAATTACTCATAATCATGCGGTAAGTTACCCTTAGGGGTTTCCATCAGGTTTGCATTCAGTACTTTTGAGTAAAATTGCAAAACATACTGCTTTAATGTCAGAGCATTGTACGCACTGAGAAAACAAGTTTTTTGTCTTCATGTGCAGAGGCATGAAACAACTTTCTAACTACTCATGATGATGTGGGAAGTTAAGCTAAGTTGTTTCAATTAGGTTTGCAGTAAATACTTTGGTGTAAAATTGATATGTATACTATTCGTATTGTCAAAGCATTGTATGCACTGAGAAATCAACTTTTTTGTTTTGATGTGCAGAGGCATGAAACAACTTTCCAACTACTCATAATCATTTCAGAAGTTAACGTAAGGTGTTTCCATTAGGTTTACAGTAAGTACTTCTGTGTAAAATTGAAATGTATACTACTTTTAATGCCGAAACAGTGTATTAACTGAGAAAACAACTTTTTTGTCTTGATGTGCAGAGGCATGAAACAACTTGCAAACTACTCATAATCATGTGGGAAGTTAACCTAAGGTGTTTCCATTAGGTTTGCAGTAAGTACTTCGGTGTAAAATTGAAATATATACTACTTGTATTGTCGAAGCATTGTATGCACTGAGAAATCAACTTTTTTGTCCTGATGTGCAGAGGCATTAAACAACTTTCTAACTGTTCATAATGATGTGGAAAGTTAACCTAACTTGTTTCCATTAGATTTGCAGTAAGTACTTTGGTATAAAAATGAGATGTATAGTATTCGTATTGTCAAAGCATTGTATGCACTGAGAAATCAACTTTTTTGTCCTGATGTGCAGAGGCATTAAACAACTTTTCAACTACTCATAATCATTTGGGAAGTTCACCTAAGGTGTTTCCATGAGGTTTGCAGTAAGGACTTTGGTGTACAATTGAAAAGTATACTATTTGTATTGTCAAAGCACTGCATGCACTGAGAAGTTAACATTTTAGTCTTGATGTGCAGAGGCATGAAACTACTTTCAAACAACTCAGAAACATGTGGGAAGTTAATTTAAAATATTTCCATCTGTTTTGCACTCTGCACTTTGGTGTAAAATTTAAATGTATACTACTGTAATGTCTGAGCATTGTATGCACTGAGAAAAGAACTTTTTTGTCTTCATGAGCAGAGGCATGAAACAACTTCCAAACAACTCAGAATCATGTGGGAACTTAATCTAAGGTGTTTCCAAAGAGTTTGCAGTCAGTACTTTTGAGTATAATTGAAATATATACTGTTTTATTGTCAAAGCATTGTGTGCACAGAGAAAACAACTTTTTTGTCTTGATGTGCAGAGGCATTAAAGAACATTGAAACTACTAATAATCATTGGGAAGTTAACCTAAGGTGTTTCCATTAGGTTTGCTGTAACTACTTCTGTGTAAAATTGAAATGTATACTACTTTTAATGCCAAAGCAGTGTAGGAACTGAGAAAACAACTTTTTTGTCTTGATGACCAGAGGCATGAAACAACTCTCAAACTACTCAGAATCATGTGGAATGATAACCTAATATGTTTCCATCAGGTTTGCATTCAGTACCTTTGAGTAAAATTGCAATGCATACCGCCTTAATGTCAGAACATTGTATGTACAGAGAAAACAAGTTTTTTGTCTTCATGTGCAGAGGCATGGAACGACTTGCTAACTACTCAGAATCATGTGGGATGTTAATCTAAAATGTTTCAATCAGGTTTGCATTCAGTACTTTTGAGTGTAATTGAAATGTATACTCCTTTTATTCTCAAAGCATTGTGTGCATGGAGAAAACAACTTTTTTGTCTTGATGAGCAGAGGCATGAAACAACTTTCAAACTGCTCAGAATCATGTGGGAAGCTAACGTAAAATGTTTCAATCAGGTTTGCATTCAGTACTTTTGAGTAAAATTGAAATGTATACTGCTTTAATGTTAAAGCATTGTATGAACTGAGAAAACAACTTTTTTGTCTTCATGAGCAGAGGCATGAAACAACTTCCAAACAACTCAGAATCATGTGGGAACTTAATCTAAGGTGTTTCCAAAGAATTTGCAGTCAGTACTTTTGAGTATATTGAAATATATACTCCTTTTAGTGTCAAAGCTTTGTGTGCGCAGAGAAAACAACTTTTTTGTCTTGATGACCAGAGGCATGAAACAACTCTCAAACTACTCAGAATCATGTGGAATGTTAACCTAATATGTTTCCATCAGGTTTGCATTCAGTACTTTTGAGTAAAATTGCAATGCATACTGCTTTAATGTCAGAGCATTGTATGCACTGAGAAAATAAGTTTTTTGTCTTCATGTGCAGAGGCATGAAACAACTTTCTATCTAGTCATAATGATGTGGGAAGTTAACCGAAGGTGTTTCCGTTAGGTTTGCAATAAGTACTTTTGTGTAAAATTGATATGTATACTATTCGTATTGTCAAAGCATTGTATGCTGTGAGAAATCAACTTTTTTGTCTTGATGTGCAGAGGCATTAAACAACTTTCCAACTACTCATAATCATTTGGGAACTTAACCTAAGGTGTTTCCATTAGGTTTGCAGTAAGTACTTTGGTGTAAAATTGAAATGTATACTATTCGTATTGTCAAAGCACTGTATGCACTGAGAAGTTAACTTTTTAGTCTTGATGTGCAGAGGCATGAAACAACTTTCAAACAACTCAGAAACATATGGGAAGTTAACTTAAAATGTTTCCATCTGGTTTGCACTCTGCACTTTGGTGTAAAATTGAAATGTATACTACTGTAATGTCAGAGCATTGTATGCACTGAGAAATCAACTTTTTTGTCTTCATGTGCAGAGGCATGAAAATACTTTTAGACAACTCATAATCATGTGGCAAGTTAATTTAAGGTGTTTCTATTAGGTTTGCAGTAGGTACTTTTGTGTAAAATTGAAAAGTATACAACCTTTAAAGTCAAAGCATTGTATGCACTGAGAAAACTTTTTTATCTTGATGTGCAGAGGCATGAAACAACGTTTAGACAACTCATAATCATGTGGCGAGTTAATCTAAAGTGTTTCCATTAGTTTTGCAGCAGGTACTTTGGTGTAAAATTGAAATGTATACTATTTGTATTGTCAAAGGATTGTACGCACTAAGATAACAACTTTTTTGTCTTGATGTGTAGAGGAATGAAACAACATTCAAAGTACTGAGAAACATGTGGCAAGTTAACTTAAAATGTTTCCATCAGGTTTGCAATCTGCACTTTGGTGGAAAATTGAAATGTATACTATTCGGGTTGTCAAAGCATTGTATGCACTGAGAAGTTAACTTTTTAGTCTTGATGTGGAGAGGCATTAAATAACTTTCCAACTACTCATAATCATGTGGTAAGTTAACCTTAGGTGTTTCCATCAGGTTTGCATTCAGTACTTTTGAGTAAAATTGCAATGCCTACTGCTTTAATGTCAGAGCATTGTATGTACTGAGAAAACAAGTTTTTTGTCTTCATGTGCAGAGGCATGAAGCAACTTTCTAACTACTCATGATGATGTGGCAAGTTAACCTAAGGTGTTTCCATTAGGTTTGCAGTAAGTACTTTGGTGTAAAATTGATATGTATACTATTCGTATTGTCAAATCATTGTATGCACTGAGAAATCAACTTTTTTGTCTTGATATGCAGAGGCATGAAACAACTTTCAAACTACTCATAATCATGTGAGAAGTTAACCTAAGGTGTTTCCATTAGGTTTGCAGTAAGTACTTTGGTGTAAAATTGATATGTATACTATTCGTATTGTCAAAGCATTGTATGCACTGAGAAATCAACTTTTTTGTCTTGATGTGCAGAGGCATTAAACAACTTTTCAACTACTCATAATCATTTGGGAAGTTCACCTAAGGTGTTTCCATTAGGTTTGCAGTAAGGACTTCGGTGTAAAATTGAAATGTATACTATTTGTATTGGCAGAGCATTGTATGCACTGAGAAATCAACTTATTTGTTTTAATGTGCAGAGGCATTAAACAACATTGCAACTACTCATAATCATTGGGAAGTTAACCTATGGTGTTTCCATTAGGTTTGCAGTAAGTACTTTGGTGTAAAATTGAAATGTATACTACTTTTAGTGCCAAAGCAGTGTATGAACTGAGAAAACAACTTTTTTGTCTTGATGACCAGAGGCATGAAACAACTCTCAAACTACTCAGAGTCATGTGGAATGTTAACCTAATATGTTTCCATCAGCTTTGCATTCAGTACTTTTGAGTAAAATTGCAATGCATACTGCTTTAATATCAGAGCATTGTATGTACTGAGAAAACAAGTTTTTTGTCTCCATCTGCAGAGGCATGGAACAACTTTCTAACTACTCATGATGATGTGGGAAGTTAACCTAAGGTGTTTCCATTAGCTTTGCAGTAAGGACTTTGGTGTAAAATTGAAATGTATGCTATTCCTATTGTCAAAGCATTGTATGCACTGAGAAATCAACTTTTTTCTCTTGATGTGCAGAGGCATGAAACAACTTTCAAACAACTCAGAAACATGTGGGAAGTTAATTTAAAATATTTCCATCTGGTTTGCACTCTGCACTGTGGTGTAAAATTGAAATGTATACTACTGCAATGTCAGAGCATTGTATGCACTGAGAAATCAACTTATTTGTTTTAATGTGCAGAGGCATTAAACAACATTGCAACTACTCATAATCATTGGGAAGTTAACCTAATGTGTTTCCATTAGGTTTGCAGTAACTACTTCTGTGTAAAATTGAAATGTATACTACTTTTACTGCCAAAGTAGTGTATGAACTGGGAAAACAACTTTTTTGTCTTGATGACCAGAGGCATGAAACAACATGTGGCAAGTTAACTTAAAATGTTTCCATCAGGTTTGCAATCTGCACTTTGGTGGAAAATTGAAATGTATACTATTCGGGTTGTCAAAGCATTGTATGCACTGAGAAGTTAACTTTTTAGTCTTGATGTGGAGAGGCATTAAATAACTTTCCAACTACTCATAATCATGTGGTAAGTTAACCTTAGGTGTTTCCATCAGGTTTGCATTCAGTACTTTTGAGTAAAATTGCAATGCCTACTGCTTTAATGTCAGAGCATTGTATGTACTGAGAAAACAAGTTTTTTGTCTTCATGTGCAGAGGCATGAAGCAACTTTCTAACTACTCATGATGATGTGGCGAGTTAACCTAAGGTGTTTCCATTAGGTTTGCAGTAAGTACTTTGGTGTAAAATTGATATGTATACTATTCGTATTGTCAAATCATTGTATGCACTGAGAAATCAACTTTTTTGTCTTGATATGCAGAGGCATGAAACAACTTTCAAACTACTCATAATCATGTGGTAAGTTAACCTAAAGTGTTTCCATTAGGTTTGCAGTAAGTACTTTGGTGTAAAATTGATATGTATACTATTCGTATTGTGAAAGCATTGCGTGCACTGAGAAATCAACTTTTTTGTCTTGATGTGCAGAGGCAATAAAAAACTTTCCAACTACTCATAATCATTTGGGAAGTTAATCTAAAATGTTTCAATCTGGTTTGCATTCAGTGCTTTTGAGTATAATTGAAATGTATACTCCTTTTCTTCTCAAAGCATTGTGTGCACAGAGAAAACAACTTTTTTGTCTTGATGTGCAGAGGCATGAAACAACTTTTAGACAACTCATAATCATCTGGCAAGTTAACCTAAGGTGTTTCCATTACGTTTGTAGTAGGTACTTCGGTGTAAAATTGTAATGTATACTATTTGTATTGTCAAATCATTGTATGCACTGCGAAAACAACCTTTTTGTCTTGATGTGCAGAGGCATGAAATAACTTCCAAACTATTCATAATCATGTGTGAAGTTAACATCAGGTATTTCCATTAGGTTTGCAGTAAGTACTTCTGTGTAAAATTTGAATGTACACTATCGTATTGTCAAAGCATTGTATGCACTGAGAAAGCAACTTTTTTCTCTTGATGTGCAGAGGCATGAAACTACTTTTAGACAACTCATAATCATCTGGCAAGTAAACCTAAGGTGTTTCGATTACGTTTGCATTAGGTACTTTGGTGTAAAATGAAATGTATACTATTCGTATTGTCAAAGCATTGTATGCACTGAGAAATCAACTTTTTTGTCTTGATGTGCAGAGGCATTAAAAAACTTTCCAACTACTCATAATCATTTGGGAAGTTAACGTAAGGTGTTTCCATTAGGTTTGCAGTAAGTACTTCTGGGTAAAATTGAAATGTATACTACTTTTAATGCCAAAGCAGTGTATGAACTGAGAAATCAACTTTTTTGTCTTGATGTGCAGAGGCATTAAACCACTTCGAAACAACTCAGAATCATGTGGGAAGTTAATCTAAAATGTTTCAATCAGGTTTGCATTCAGTAGTTTTGAGTGTAATTGAAATGTATACTCCTTTTATTCTCAAAGCATTGTGTGCACAGAGAAAACAACTTTTTTGTCTTGATGTGCAGAGGCATGAAACAACTTTTAGACAACTCATAATCATCTGGCAAGTTAACCTAAGGTTTTTCCATTACGTTTGCAGTAGGTACTTCGGTGTAAAATTGAAATGTATACTATTTGTATTGTCAAATCATTTAAATCAACCTTTTTATCTTGAAGACCTGAGTGATATAAAAGGTCTCAAACAACTTAGAATCATGTGGGGAGTTATGTTAACATGTTTACACTTGTTTTGCAGTTAGTACTTTTGAGTAAAATTGAAATGTATACCGCTTTCAATATCAAAGCACTGCGCTTACTGAGAATTCAACTTTCTTGTCTTGAAGAGCTCAGTGATAAAACAGGTCTCAAACAGCTCAGAATCACGTGGAGAGTTATGCTAAGATGTTTCCACTTATTTTGCAGTCAGTACTTTTGAGTAAAATTGGAATGTATACATGCATTAATGTTAATGTACCCTATGCACTGAGAAATCAACTTTTTTATTTGAAGAGCTCAGTGACATAACAACTCTCACACAGCTCAGAATCATATGGGGAGTTAATTTCAGATGTTTCCAGCTGGATTGCAATTAGTACTTTTGAGTAAATTTGAAAAGTATACTTGTTTTAATATCAAACCACTGTCGCACTCTGAAATCAACTTTTTTATCTTGAAGAGCTCAGTGATATAACAGATATAAAACAACTCAGAATCATATGGGGAGTTATGTTAACATGTTTACATCAAGTTTGCAGTCAGTACTTTTGAGTAAAATTCAAATGTATACTTGTTTTATTGTCAAAGCACTGTATGCACTGTGAAATCAACTTTTTTATCTTGAAGACCTCAGTGATATAAAAGGTCTCAAACAACTCAGAATCATATGGGGAGTTATGCTAACATGTTTCCATCAGGTTTGCAGTTACTACTTTTGAGTAAAATTGAAATGTATACCTCTTTCAATGTCAAATCACTGTGTTTACAGAGAATTCAACGTTTTTGTCTTGAAGAGCTCCGTGATAAAACAGGTCTCAAACAGTTCAGAATGACGTGGGGATTTATGCTAAGATGTTTTGACTTGTTTTTCAGTCAGTACTTTTGAGTAAAATTGGAATGTATACATGTTTTAATGTTAAAGCACTGTAGACACTGAGAAATCAACTTTTTTATCTTGAAGACCTCAAAATTATAACTGGTCTGAAACAACTCAAAATCATATGGGGGGTTATGCTAACATGTTTACATTAGGTTTGCAGTCAGTACTTCTGAGTAAAATTGAAATGTATTCTTGTTTTAATGTCAAAGTGTTCTATGCACTGAGAAATCAACTTTTTTATCTGGAGCAGCTCAGTGAAATAACAGGTCTGAAGCAACTTAGAATCATATGGGGAGTTATGTTAACTTGTTTCCAATTGTTTTGCAGTTAGTTCTTTTGAGCAAAATTGAAATGTATACCTTTTTCAATGTCAAAGCACTGTGTTTACTGAGAATTCAGCTTTTTTGTCTTGAACTCAGTGATAAAACAAGTCTCATACAGCTCAGAATCACGTGGGGAGCTATGCTAAGATGTTTCCACTTGTTTTGCAGTCAGTACTTTTGAGTAAAATTGGAATGTTTACATGATTTAATGTTAAAGAGCTCTATGCACTGAGATATCAACTTTTTTATCCTGAAGAGCTCAGTGACCTAACAGCTCTCACACAGCCTCATACAATCAGTACATTTGAGTAAATTTGAAAAGTATACTTCTTTTCATGTCAAAGCACTCTAGGCACTGACAAAACAACTTCTTACCTTGAAGAATTCAGAGATATAACAGGTGTCAAACGATTCAGTATCATATGAGGGTGATGTTAACATGTTTCCATCAAGTTTGCAGTCAGTACTTTTGAGGAAAATTGAAATGAATACTTCTTTTAATATTAATGAACTATATGTCCTGAGAAATCCACTTTTTTATCTTGAAGAGCTCTGTGACAAAACAGGTCTCAAACAACTTAGAATCATGTGGGGAGTTATGCAAAGGTGTTTCCATCAGTTTTCCAGTCTGTACTTCTGAGTGAAATTCAAATGTAGACTTCTTTTAATGCCAAGTCGCTGGATGCACTGAGAAATCAACTTTTTTATCTTGAAGACCTCAGTGATATACCAGGTCTGAAACAACTCAGAACCGTATGGGGAGTTATGCTAACATGTTTCCATTAGGTTTGCAGTCAGTACTTTTGAGTAAAATTGAAATGTAAACTTGTTTTAATGTCAAAGCACTGTATGCACTGAGAAATCAACTTTATTATCCAGAAGACCTCAGGTCTCAAACAACTCAGAATCATATGGGGAGTTATCCTAACATGTTTCCATTAGGTTAGCAGACAGTACCTTTGAGTAAAATTGAAATGAATACTTCTTTTAATGTCAAAGTGCTCTATGCACTGAGAAATCAACTTTCTTATCTTGAAGAACTCAGTGACATAGCAACTCTCAGACAACTCAGAATCATATGGGGAGTTATGTTATCATGTTTCCATCAGGTTTGCAGTCAGTACTTTTGAGTAAAATTGAAAAGTATACTTCTTTTCATGTCAAAGCACATAGGCACTGACAAATCAACTTCTTATCTTAAAGAGCTCAGTGATATAACAGGTCTAAAACAACTTAGAATAATATGGGGAGTTATGTTAACATGTTTCCATCAGGTTTGCAGTTAGTACTTTTGAGGAAAATTGAAATGTAAACTTGTTATATTGTCAAAACACTGTATGCACTGAGAAATCAACTTTTTATCCAGAAGACCGCAGGTCTCAAACAGCTCAGAATCATGTGGGGAGTTATTCTAAGATGTTTCCATCAGGTTTGCAGTCACTACTTTTGAGTAAAATTGAAATGTATACTTGTTTTAATGTCAATGCACCGTGTTCACTGAGAATTCAAGTTTGTTGTCTTGAAGAGCTCAGTGATATAGCAAGTCTCAAACAACTCAGAAACATGTGAAGAGTTATGCTAAGATGTTTCCATCAGGTTTGCAGTCACTACTTTTGAGTAAAATTGAAATGTATACCTGTTTTAATGTCAATGCGCTGTGTTCACTGAGAATTCAACTTTGTTGTCTTGAAGAGCTCAGTGATATAGCAAGTCTCAAACAACTCAGAATCATGTGTGAAGTTATGTTAAGATCTTTCCATCAGGTTAGCAGACAGTACTTTTGAGTAACATTAAAATGAATACTTCTTTTAATGTCAAAGCGCAGTATGTACTGTGAAATCAACTTTTTTTTATCTTAAAGAGCTCTGTGATAAAACACGTCTCAAACAGCTCAGAAACATGTGGGGAGTTATGCTAAGATGTTTCCATCAGGTTTGCAGTCAGTACTTTTGAGTAAAATTCAAATGTATACTTCTTTTAATGCCGATTCACTGTATGCTCTGTGAAATCAACTTTTTTATCTTGAAGAGCTCAGTGATATAACAGATCTAAAACAACTTAGCATCATATGGGGAGTTATGCTACCATGTTTCCATCAGGTTAACAGACAGCACTTTTGAGTAAAATTGAAATGAATACTTCTTTTAATGTAACAGTGGTCTATGCACTGAGAAATCAACTTTTCTATCCTGAAGAGCTCAGTGACATAACAGCTCTGACACACCTCAGAATCATATGGGGATTATGTTAACTTGTTTCCATTAGGATTGCAATCAGTACTTTTGAGTTAATTTCAAATGTATACTTCTTTTCATGTCAAACCACTCTATGCACTGAGAAATCAACTTTTTTGCCTTGAAGAACTTAGTGATATACCAACTCTAATCAACTCAGAATCATGTGGGGAGTTATGCAAAGATGTTTCCATCAGCTTTGCAGTCAGTACTTCTGAGTAAAATTCAAAAGCATACTTCTTTTAATGCCAATTCACTGTATGCACTGAGAAATCAACTTTTTTCTCTTGAAGAGCTCAGTGATACAACGGATCTGAAACAACCAACAATCATATGGGCAGTTATGTTAGAATGTTACCATCAGGTTTGCAGTAGGTAGTTTTGAGTAAAATTGAAATGTATACTTGTTTTAATGTCAAAGCACTGTATGCACTATAAAATCAACTTATTTATCATGAAGACCTCAATGATATATCAGGTCTCAAACAACTCAGAATCATATGGGGAGTTATGTTAACATGCTTCCATCAGGTTAGCAGTCAGTACTTTTGCGTAAATTTGAAATGAATACTTCTTTTAATGTCAATGTGCTCTATTCTCTGAGAAATCAACTTTTTTATCTTGAAGAGAACTGTGATAAAACAGGTCTCAAACAACTCAGTATCATGTGAGGAGTTGTGTTAACATGTTTCCATCAGGTTTGCAGTCAGTACTTTTGAGTAAAATTGAAATGAATACTTCTTTTAATGTCAATGCACTATATGTCCTGAGAAATCAACTTTTTTCTCTTGAAGAGCTCAGTGATATAACGGATCTGAAACAACCTAGAATCATATGGGCAGTTATGTTAGAATGTTACCATCAGGTTTGCAGTAGGTAGTTTTGAGTAAAATTGAAATGTATACTTGTTTTAATGTCAAAGCACTGTATGCACTATGAAATCAACTTATTTATCATGAAGACCTCAATGATATATCAGGTCTCAAACAACTCAGAATCATATGGGGAGTTATGTTAACATGCTTCCATCAGGTTAGCAGTCAGTACTTTTGCGTGAATTTGAAATGAATACTTCTTTTAATGTCAATGTGCTCTATTCTCTGAGAAATCAACTTTTTTATCTTGAAGAGCTCGGTGATAAAAAAAAAGGTCTCAAACAAGTCAGAATCATGTGGGGAGTTATACTAAGATGTTTCCATCAGTTTTCCAGTAAGTACTTTTGAGTGAAATTCAAACGTATACTTCTTCTAATGCCAATTCACTGTATGCGCTGAGAAATCAACTTTTTTATCTTGGAGAACTCAGTGATATAACAGATCTAAAACAACTTTGAATCATATGGGGAGTTATGTTAACATGTTTCCATCAGGTTTGCAGTCATTAGTTTTGAATAAAATTTAAATGTACCCTTGTTTTAATGTCAAAGCACTGTATGCACTGAGAAATAAACTTTTTTATCTTGAAAACCTCAGTATAACAGGTGTCAAACAATTCAGAATCGTATGGGGAGTTATGCTAACATGTTTCCATCAGGTTAGCAGACAGTACTTTTGAGTAAAATTGAAATGAATTCTTCCTTTAATGTCTAGTGCTCTATGCACTGAGAAATCAACTTTTTTATCTTGAAGACCTCAGTGACACAACAACTCTCAAACACCTAATTATCATATGGGGTTTATGTTAACATGTTTCCATCAGGTTTGCAGTCAGTACTTTTCAGTAAAATTGAAATGTATACTTGTTTTAATATCAAAGCACTCTATGCACTGTGAAATGAACTATTTTATCTGGAAGAGCTCAGTGATATAACAGATCTAAAACAACTTAGAATCATATAGGGAGTTATGCTAACATGTTTCCATCAGGTTAGCTTCAGTACTTTTGAGTAAAATTGAAATGAATACTTATTTGAATGTAAAAGTGCTCGATGCCCTGAGCAATCAACTTTTTTATCTCAAAGAGCTGAGTGACGTAACAACTATCACACACCTCAGAATCATATGGGAAGTTAAGTTCAGATGTCTACATCAGTACTGCAATCAGAACTTTTGAGTAAATTTGTAAAGTATGCTTCTTTTCATGTCAAAGCACTCCATGCACTGCGAAATCAACTTTTTTATCTTGAAGAGCTCAGTGATGTAACAGATCTCAAACAACTCAGAAACAAATGGGGTGCTATGTTAACATGTTTCCACCAGGTTTTCAGGCATTACTTTTGAGTAAAATTGAAATGTACACCTGTTTTAATGTCAAAGCGCTGTATGCACTGAGAATTCAAAGTTTTTGTCTTGAAGAGCTCGGTGATATACCAAGCCTCAAACAACTCAAAATCATGTGGGGAATTATGCTAAGATGTTTCCATCAGCTTTGCAGTCAGTAATTCTGAGTAAAATTCAAATGTGTACTTCTTTTAAAGCCAATTCACTGTATGCACTGAAAAATCAACTTTTTTCTCTTGAAGAGCTCAGTGATTTAACAGATGTAAAACAAGTTAGAATCATATGGGGAGTTATGTTAACATATTTCCATTAGGTTTGCAGTCAGTCAATTTTGTAAAACTGAAATGAATACTTCCTTTAATGTCAAAGCACTGTACGCACTGTGAAATAAATTTTATATCTTGAAGAGCTCTGTGATAAAACAGGTCTCAAACAACTCAGAATCATCTGGGGAGTTCTGCAAAGAAGTTTCCATCAGGTTTGCAGTCAGTACTTTTGAGTAAAATTGAAATGTATACCTGTTTTAATGTCAAAGCATTGCATGCACTGAGAATTCAACTTTTTTGTCCTGAAGAGATCAGTGATATACCAAGTCTCAAACAACTCAGACTAATGTCGGGAGGGATGCTAAGATGTTTCCATCAGGTTTGCAGTCAGTACTTTTGAGTAAAATTGAAATGTAAACTTGTTTTAATGTCAATGCACTGTCTGCACTGAGAAATCAACTTTGTTATCTTGATGAGCTCTGTGATAAAACAGGTCTCAAACAGCTCAGAATTATGTGGGGAGTTATGTGAAGATGCTTCCATCAGGTTTGCAGTCAGTACTTTTGAGTAAAATTCAAATGTATACTTCTTTAACTGCCAATTCACTGTATGCTCTGCGAAATCAACTTTTTTATCTTGAAGAGGACAGTGATTTATCTGATCTAAAACAACTTAGAATCATATGGGGAATTATGCTAACATGTTTCCATCAGGTTAGCAGACAGTACTTTTCAGTAAAATTGAAATGAACAGTTCTTTTAATGTAAAAGTGCTCTATGCACTGAGAAATCAACTTTTTTATCTTGAAGAGCTCAGTGATATAACAACTCTCACACACCTCAGAATCATATGGGGATTATGTTAACATGTTTCCATCAGGATTGTAAACAGTACTTTTGAGTGCATTTGAAAAGTTTACTTGTTTTCATGTCAAATCACTCTATGCTCTCAGAAATTAACCTTTTTTATCTTGAAGAGCTCAGTGGTATAACAGATCTAAAACAACGTAGAATCATATGGGGAGTTATGTTAACATTTTTACATCAGGTTTGCAGTCAGCACTTTTGAGTAAAATTGAAATGTATACTTGTTTTATTGTCAAAGCACTGTATGCACTGAGAAATCAACTTTTTCATCTTGAAGACCTCAGTGATATAACAGGTCTCAAACAACTCAGAATCATATGGGGAGTTATGCTACGAAGTTTCCATCAGCATTGCAGCCAGTACTTCTGAGTAAAATTGAAATATATACTTCTTTTAATGCCAATCCACTGTATGCACTGAGAAATCAACTTTTTTATCTTGAAGAGCTAAGTGATATACCAAGTCTCCAACAACTCAGAATAATGTAGGGAGTTATGTTAAGATGTTACCATGAGATTTGCAGTTAGTACTTTTGAGTAAAATTGAAATGAATACTTCCTTAAATGTCAAAGCAATATATGTCCTGAGAAATCAACTTTTTTATCTTGAAGACCTCAGTGATATAACAGGTCTCAAACAACTCAGAATCATATGGGGAGTCATGCTAACATGTTACCATCAGGTTTGCAGTTAGTGCTTTTGAGTAAAATTGAAATGAATACTTTTTTTATTGTAAAAATGCTCTATGCACTGAGATATCAACTTTTTTATCTTGAAGAGCTCAGTGACATAACAACTCTCACAGAGCTCAGAATCAAATGGGCAGTTAAGTTCAGATGTTTCCATCAGTACTGCAATCAGTACTTTTGAGTAAATTTGAAAAGAATACTTCTTTTCATGTCAAAGCACTCTATGCTCTGAGAAATCAACTTTTTTATCTTTAAGTCCTCAGTGATATAACAGGTCTCAAACAACTCAGAATCATATGGGGATTATGTTAACATTTTTCCATCAGTATTGCAATCAGTATTTTTGAGTGAATTTGAAAAGTATGCTTTGTTTCATGTCAAATCACTCTACGCTCTGAGAAATCAACTTATTTATCTTGAAGAGCTCAGTGATATAACAGGTCTGAAACAGCTCAGAATCATATGGTGAGTTATGTTAACATGTTTCCATCAGGTTTGTAGTCAGTACTTTTGAGGAAAATTGAAATGTATACTTGTATTAATGTCAAAGCACTGTATGCACTGAGAGATCAACTCTAGTATCTTGAAGACCTCAGTAATATATCAGGTCTCAAACAACTCAGAATGATATGGGGAGTTATGCTAACATGCTTCCATCAGGTTTCCAGTCAGTACTTTTGAGTAAAATTGAAATGAATACTTTTTTTTATTGTCAAAGTGCTCTATGCACTGAGATATCAACATTTTTATCTTGAAGAGCTCAGTGATATAACAACTCTCACAGAGCTCAGAATCAAATGGGCAGTTAAGTTCAGATGTTTCCATCAGTATTGCAATCAGTACTTTTGAGTAAATTTGAAAAGAATACTTCTTTTCATGTCAAAGCACTCTACGCTCCGAGAAATCAACTTATTTATCTTGAAGAGCTCAGTGATATAACAGGTCTGAAACAGCTCAGAATCATATGGGGAGTTATGTTAACATGTTTCCATCAGGTTTGCAGTCAGTACTTTTGAGTGAAATTGAAATGTATACTTCTTTTATTCTCAAGGCTCTATATACACTGCAAAATCATCTTTTTTATCTTGAAGACATCAGTGATATAATAGGTCTGAAACAACTCAGAATCATAAGGGGAGTTATGCTAACAAGTTTCCATCAGGATTGCAGTCACTGCTTTTGTGTAAAATTGAAATGTATACCTGTTTTAATGTCAAAGCGCTGTATGCACTGAGAATTCAACTTTTTTGTCTTGAAGAGCTCAGTGATATAACAGATCTAAAACAACTCAGAATCATATGTGGAGTTATGGTAACATGTTGCCATCAGGTTAGCAGACAGTACATTTGAGCAAAATTGAAACGAACACTTCTTTTAATGTAAAAGTGCTGTATGCACTGAGAAATCAACTTCCTTTATCCTGAAGAGCTCAGTGACGTAAAAACTCTCACACACCTCAGAATCATATGGGGATTATGTTAACATGTTTCCATCAGGATTGCAATCAGTACTTTTGAGTGAATTTGAAAAGTATACTTCTTTTCATGTCAAAGTATCCTCTGCACTGAGAAATCAACTTTTTTATCTTGAAGAGTTCAGTGATACAACGGGTCTCAAACAGCTCAGAATCATATGGGCAGTTATGCTAACATGTTTCCATCAGGTTTGCAGTCAGTACTTTGGAGTAAAATCGAAATTTATACCTGTTTTAATCTCAATGCGCTGTGTTCACTGAGAATTCAACTTTTTTGTCTTGCAGAGCTCAGTGATATAGCAAGTCTCAAACAACTCAGAATCATGTGAGGAGTTATGTTAAGATGTTTCCATCAGGTTTGCAGTTAGTACTTTTCAGTAAAATTGAAGTAAAAACTTCTTTTAATGTCAAAGTGCTCTATGCACTGAGATATCAACTTTTTTATCTTGAAGAACTCAATGACATAACACATCTCACACACCTCAGAATTATATGGGGATTGTGCTAACATGTTTCCATCAGGATTGCAATCAGTACTTTTGAGTGCACTTGAAAAGTATACTTCTTTTTATGTCAACGCTCTCTATGCACTGAGAAATTAACATCTTTTATCTTGAAGACCTCGTGATATAACAGGTCTCAGACAACTCAGAACCATATGGGGAGTTATGCTAAGAAGTTTCCATCAGCATTGCAGCTAGTACTTCTGAGTAAAATTGAAATGTATACTTCTTTCAATGCCAATTCACTGTATGCACTGAGAAATCAACTTTTTTCTCTTGAAAAGTTCAGTGATATAACAGATCTAAAACAACTCAGAATCTGATGGGGAGTTATGTTAAGATGTTACCATGAGGTTTGCAGTTAGTACTTTTGATTAAAATTGAAATGAATACTTCTTTTAATGTCAAAGAGCTCTATGCACTGAGATATCAACTTTTTTATCTTGAAGAGCTCAGTGACATAACAATTCTCACACAGCTCAGAATCATATGGCGAGTTACGTTCGGATGTTTCCATCAGTATTGCAATTAGTACCTTTCAGTAAATTTGAAAAGTATACTTCTTTTCATGTCAAAGCACTCTATGCACTGAGAAATCAACTTTTTTCTCTTGAAGGGCTCAGTGATATAACAGGTCTGAAACAGCTCAGAATCATATGGGGAGTTATGTTAACATGTTTCCATCAGGTTTGCAGTCAGTACTTTTGAGTGAAATTGAAATGTATACTTCTTTTATTCTCAAGGCTCTATATACACTGCAAAATCATCTTTTTTATCTTGAAGACCTCAGTGATATAATAGGTCTGAAACAACTCAGAATCATAAGGGGAGTTATGCTAACAAGTTTCCATCAGGATTGCAGTCACTGCTTTTGTGTAAAATTGAAATGTATACCTGTTTTAATGTCAAAGCGCTGTATGCACTGAGAATTCAACTTTTTTGTCTTGAAGTGCTCAGTGATATAGCAGATCTAAAACAACTCAGAATCATATGTGGAGTTATGGTAACATGTTGCCATCAGGTTAGCAGACAGTACATTTGAGCAAAATTGAAACGAACACTTCTTTTAATGTAAAAGTGCTGTATGCACTGAGAAATCAACTTTCTTTATCCTGAAGAGCTCAGTGACGTAAAAACTCTCACACACCTCGGAATCATATGGGGATTATGTTAACATTTTTCCATCAGTATTGAAATCAGTACTTTTGAGTGAATTTGAGTATACTTCTTTTCATGTCAAAGCACTCTATGCACTGAGAAATCAATTTTCTTTATCTTGAATACCTCAGTCGTATAACAGATCTAAAACAACTTAGAATCATATGGGGAGTTATGTTAACATGTTTCCATCAGATTTGCAGTCATTACGTTTGAGTGAAATTGAAATGTATACTTCTTTTATTCTCAAGGCACTATATGCACTGCGAAATCAACTTTTCTATCTTGAAGACCTCAGTGATATAATAGGTCTGAAACAACTCCGAATTATAAGGGGAATTATGCTAACAAGTTTCCATCAGGATTGTAGTCAGTACTTTTGTGTAAAATTGAAATATATACCTGTTTTAATGTCAAAGCGCTGCATGCACTGAAAATTCAACTTTTTTGTCTAGAAGAGCTCAGTGATCTACCAAGTCTCAAACAACTCAGCATCATGTGGGGAGTTATGCTAAGGTGTTTCCATCAGGTTTGCAGTCAGTACTTCTGCGTAAAATTCAAATGTATACTCTTTTACTGCCAATTCACTGTATGCTCTGTGAAATCAACTTTTTTATCTTGAAGAGGTCAGTGATTTATCTGATCTAAAACAACTTAGAATCATATGGGGAATTATGCTAACATGTTTCCATCAGGTTAGCAGACAGTTCTTTTGAGTAAAATTGAAATGAATACTTCTTTTAATGTAAAAGTGCTCTATGCACTGAGAAATCAACTATTTTATCTTGAAGGGCTCACTGACATAACTCTCACACACCTCAGAATCATATGGGGATTACGTTAACATGTTTCCATCAGGATTGCAATCAGTACTTTTGAGTGAATTTGAAAAGTATACTTCTTTTCATGTCAAAGTATCCTCTGCACTGAGAAATCAACTTTTTTATCTTGAAGAGTTCAGTGATACAACAGGTCTCAAACAGCTCAGAATCATATGGGCGGTTATGCTAACATGTTTCCATCAGGTTTGCAGTCAGTACTTTGGAGTAAAATCGAAATTTATACCTGTTTTAATCTCAATGCGCTGTGTTCACTGAGAATTCAACTTTTTTGTCTTGCAGAGCTCAGTGATATAGCAAGTCTCAAACAACTCAGAATCATGTGAGGAGTTATGTTAAGATGTTTCCATCAGGTTTGCAGTTAGTACTTTTCAGTAAAATTGAAATAAAAACTTCTTTTAATGTCAAAGTGCTCTATGCACTGAGATATCAACTTTTTTATCTTGAAGAACTCAATGACATAACACATCTCACACACCTCAGAATTATATGGGGATTGTGCTAACATGTTTCCATCAGGATTGCAATCAGCACTTTTGAGTGCACTTGAAAAGTATACTTCTTTTTATGTCAACGCTCTCTATGCACTGAGAAATTAACATCTTTTATCTTGAAGACCTCAGTGATATAACAGGTCTCAGACAACTCAGAACCATATGGGGAGTTATGCTAAGAAGTTTCCATCAGCATTGCAGCTAGTACTTCTGAGTAAAATTGAAATGTATACTTCTTTTAATGCCAATTCACTGTATGCACTGAGAAATCAACTTTTTTCTCTTGAAGAGATCAGTGATATAACAGGTCTCAAACAACTCAGAATCATATGGGGAGTTATGCTAAGAAGTTTCCATCAGCATTGCAGCCAGTACTTCTGAGTAAAATTGAAATATATACTTCGTTTAATGCCAATCCACTGTATGCACTGAGAAATCAACTTTTTTATCTTGAAGAGCTAAGTGATATACCAAGTCTCCAACAACTCAGAATAATGTAGGGAGTTATGTTAAGATGTTACCATGAGATTTGCAGTTAGTACTTTTGAGTAAAATTGAAATGAATACTTCCTTAAATGTCAAAGCAATATATGTCCTGAGAAATCAACTTTTTTCTCTTGAAGAGATCAGTGATATAACAGGTCTCAAACAAATAAGAATCTGATGGGGAGTTATGTTAAGATGTTACCATGAGATTTGCAGTTAGTACTTTTGAGTAAAATTGAAATGAATACTTCCTTAAATGTCAAAGCAATATATGTCCTGAGAAATCAACTTTTTTCTCTTGAAGAGATCAGTGATATAACAGGTCTCAAACAAATAAGAATCTGATGGGGAGTTATGTTAAGATGTTACCATGAGGTTTGCAGTTAGTACTTTGATTAAAATTGAAATGAATACTTCTTTTAATGTCAAAGAGCTCTATGCACTGAGATATCAACTTTTTTATCTTGAAGAGCTCAGTGACATAACAATTCTCACGCAGCTCAGAATCATATGGGGAGTTACGTTCGGATGTTTCCATCAGTATTGCAATCAGTACCTTTTTAGTAAATTTGAAAAGTATACTTCTTTTCATGTCAAAGCACTCTATGCACTGAGAAAACAACTTTTTTCTCTTGAAGGGCTCAGTGGTATAACAGATCTAAAGCAACTTAGAATCATATAGGGAGTTATGTTAACATGTTTCCATCAGATTTGCCGTCAGTACTTCTGAGTGAAATTGAAAAGTATACTTCTTTTCATGTCAAAGCACACTATGCACTGAGAAATCAACTTTTTTATCTTGAAGAGCTCAGTGATATAACAGGTCTCAAACAAATAACAATCATATGAGGAGTTATGTTAAGATGTTACCATGAGGTTTGCAGTTAGTACTTTTGAGTAAAATTGAAATGAATACTTCCTTAAATGTCAATGCAATATAGGTCCTGAGAAATCAACTTTTTTATCTTGAAGAGCTCTGTGATATAACAGGTCTCAAACAACTCAGAGTCATATGGGAAGTCATGCTAACATGTTACCATCAGGTTTGCAGTCAGTGCTTTTGAGTAAAATTGAAATGAATACTTTTTTATTGTCAAAGTGCTCTATGCACTGAGATATCAACTTTTTTATCTTGAAGAGCTCAGTGACATAACAACTCTCACAGAGCTCAGAATCAAATGGGCAGTTAAGTTCAGATGTTTCCATCAGTATTGCAATCAGTACTTTTGATTAAATTTGAAAAGAATACTTCTTTTCATGTCAAAGCACTCTATGCTCTGAGAAATCAACATTTTTATCTTGAAGTCCTCAGTGATATAACAGGTCTCAAACAGCTCAGAATCATATGGGGGTTATGTTAACATGTTTCCACCAGTATTGCAATCAGTATTTTTGAGTGAATTTGAAAAGTATACTTCTTTTCATGTCAAATCACTCTACGCTCTGAGAAATCGACTTATTTATCTTGAAGAGCTCAGTGATGTAACAGGTCTGAAACAGCTCAGAATCATATGGTGAGTTATGTTAACATGTATCCATCAGGTTTGTAGTCAGTACTTTTGAGGAAAATTGAAATGTATACTTGTATTAATGTCAAAGCACTGTATGCACTGAGAAATCACATTTTTTTATCTTGAAGAGCTCAGTGATATAACAGTTCTAAAACAACTTAGAATCATATGGTGAGTTATGTTAACATGTTTCCATCAGGTTTCTAGTCAGTACTTTCGAGTAAAATTCAAATGTATACTTCTTTTAATGCCAATTCACTGTATGCACAGAGAAATCACATTTTTTTATCTTGAAGAGCTCAGTGATATAACAGATCTAAAACAATTTAGAATCATATGGGGAGTTATGTTAACATGTTTCCAACAGGTTAGCAGACAGTACATTTGAGCAAAATTGAAATGAATACTTCTTTTAATGTAAAAGTGCTCTATGCACTGAGAAATCAACTTTTATCCTGAAGAGCTCAGTGACGTAACAACTCTCACACACCTCAGAATCATATTGGGATTATGTTAACATTTTTCCATCAGGTTTGCAGTCAGTACTTTTGAGTGAAATTGAAATGTATACTTCTTTTATTCTCAAGGCTCTATATGCACTGCAAAATCATCTTTTTTATCTGGAAGACCTCAGTGATATAATAGGTATGAAACAACTCAGAATCATAAGGGGAGTTATGCTAACAAGTTTCCATCAGATTGTAGTCAGTACTTTTGTGTAAAATTGAAATGTATACCTGTTTTAATGTCAAAGTGCTGTATGCACTGAGAATTCAACTTTTTTGTCTTGAAGAGCTCAGTGATATAATAGGTCTGAAACAACTCAGAATGATATGGGGAGTTATGCTAACATGTTTCCATCAGTTTTCCAGTCAGTACTTTTGAGTAAAATTCAAATGCATACTTCTTTTAATGCCAATTCACTGTATGCAGAGAGAAATCACATTTTTTTATCTTGAAGAGCTCAGTGATATAACAGATCTAAAACAACCTAGAATCATATGGGGAGTTATGGTTACAACTTTCCATCAGGATTGTAGTCAGTACTTTTGTGTAAAATTGAGATATATACCTGTTTTAACCTCAAAGCGCTGTATGCTCTGAGAATTCAACTTTTTTGTCTTGAAGAGCTCAGTGATTTACCAAGTCTCAAACAACTCAGCATCATCTGGGGAGTTATGCTAAGGTGTTTCCATCAGCTTTGCAGTCCGTACTTCTGAGTAAAATCAAAACATAAACGTCTTTTAATGACAATTCACTGTATGCACAGAGAAATGAAATTTATTATCTTGAAGACCTCAGTGATATAACAGGTCTCAAGCAACTCAGAATCATATGGGGAGTTATGCTAACATGTTTCCATCAGGTTTGCAGTCAGTACTTCTGAGTAAAATTGAAATGTGTACTTCTTTGATGTCAAATCACTGTATGCACTGTGAAATCAACTTTTTTATCTTGATGAGCTCTGTGATAAAACAGGTCTCAAACAGCTCAGAATTATGTGGGGAGTTATGCTAAGGTGTTTCCATCAGGTTTGCAGTCAGTACTTCTGCGTAAAATTCAAAGTATACTCTTTTACTGCCAATTCACTGTATGCTCTGTGAAATCAACTTTTTTTATCTTGAAGAGGTCAGTGATTTATCTGATCTAAAACAACTTAGAATCATATGGGGAATTATGCTAACATGCTTCCATCAAGTTAGCAGACAGTACTTTTGAGTAAAATTGAAATGAATACTTCTTTTAATGTAAAAGTGCTCTATGCACTGAGAAATCAACTATTTTATCTTGAAGGGCTCAGTGACATAACAACTCTCACACACCTCAGAGTCATATGGGGATTATGTTAATGTGTTTCCTTCAGGATTGCAATCAGTACTTTTGAGTGAATTTGAAAAGTATAGTTCTTTTCATGTCAAGGCACACTATGCACTGAGAAATCAACTTTTTTCTCTTGAAGAGATCAGTGGTATAACAGGTCTGAAACAAATAAGAATCTGATGGGGAGTTACCATGAGGTTTGCAGTTAGTACTTTTGAGTAAAATTGAAATGAATACTTCTTTTAATGTCAAAGTGCTCCATGCACTGAGATATCAACTTTTTTATCTTGAAGAGCTCAGTGACATAACAATTCTCACACAGTTCAGAATCATATGGGGAGTTACATTCAGATGTTTCCATCAGTATTGCAATCAGTACCTTTCAGTAAATTTGAAAAGTATACTTCTTTTCATGTCAAAGCACTCTATGCACTGAGAAATCAACTTTATTCTCTTGAAGAACAGGTATATAACAGGTCTCAAACAACTCAGAATCATATTGGGAGCCATGCTAACATGTTTCCATCAGGTTTGCAGTCAGTGCTTTTTGAGTAAAATTGAAATGAATACTTTTTTTATTGTCAAAGTGATCTATGCACTGAGATACCAACTTTTTTATCTTGAAGAGCTCAGTGACATAACAACTCTCACACACCTCAGAATCATATGGAGATTACATTAACATGCTTCCATCAGGATTGCCATCAGTACTTTTGAGTGCATTTGAAAAGTATACTTCTTTTTATGTCAAAGCACTCTATGCTCTCAGAAATTAACCTTTTTTATCTTGAAGACGTCAGTGATATAACAGGTCTCAGACAACTCAGATTCATATGGGGAGTTATTCTAAGAAGTTTCCATCAGCATTGCAGCCAGTACTTCTGAGTGAAATTGAAATGTATACTTCTTTTAATGCCAATTCACTATATGCACTGAGAAAGCAACTTTTTTCTCTTGAAGAGTTCAGTGATATAACAGTTCTAAAACAACTCAGAATCTGATGGGGAGTTATGTTAAGATGTTACCATGAGGTTTGCAGTTAGTACTTTTGATTAAAATTGAAATGAATACTTCTTTTAATGTCAAAGAGCTCTATGCACTGAGATATCAACTTTTTTATCTTGAAGAGCTCAGTGACATAACAATTCTCACACAGCTCAGAATCATATGGGGAGTTACGTTCGGATGTTTCCATCAGTATTGCAATCAGTACCTTTCAGTAAATTTGAAAAGTATACTTCTTTTCATGTCAAAGCACTCTATGCACTGAGAAAACAACTTTTTTCTCTTGAAGGGCTCAGTGGTATAACAGATCTAAAGCAACTTAGAATCATATAGGGAGTTATGTTAACATGTTTCCATCAGATTTGCCGTCAGTACTTCTGAGTGAAATTGAAAAGTATACTTCTTTTCATGTCAAAGCACACTATGCACTGAGAAATCAACTTTTTTATCTTGAAGAGCTCAGTGATATAACAGGTCTCAAACAAATAACAATCATATGAGGAATATGTTAAGATGTTACCATGAGGTTTGCAGTTAGTACTTTTGAGTAAAATTGAAATGAATACTTCCTTAAATGTCAATGCAATATAGGTCCTGAGAAATCAACTTTTTTATCTTGAAGAGCCCTGTGATATAACAGGTCTCAACCAACTCAGAGTCATATGGGAAGTCATGCTAACATGTTACCATCAGGTTTGCAGTCAGTGCTTTTGAGTAAAATTGAAATGAATACTTTTTTTATTGTCAAAGTGCTCTATGCACTGAGATATCAACTTTTTTATCTTGAAGAGCTCAGTGATATAACAACTCTCACAGAGCTCAGAATCAAATGGGCAGTTAAGTTCAGATGTTTCCATCAGTATTGCAATCAGTACTTTTGAGTAAATTTGAAAAGAATACTTCTTTTCATGTCAAAGCACTCTACGCTCCGAGAAATCAACTTATTTATCTTGAAGAGCTCAGTGATATAACAGGTCTGAAACAGCTCAGAATCATATGGGGAGTTATGTTAACAAGTTTCCATCAGGATTGCAGTCATTGCTTTTGTGTAAAATTGAAATGTATACCTGTTTTAATGTCAAAGCGCTGTATGCACTGAGAATTCAACTTTTTTGTCTTGAAGAGCTCAGTGATATAACAGATCTAAAACAACTCAGAATCATATGTGGAGTTATGGTAACATGTTGCCATCAGGTTAGCAGACAGTACATTTGAGCAAAATTGAAACGAACACTTCTTTTAATGTAAAAGTGCTGTATGCACTGAGAAATCAACTTCCTTTATCCTGAAGAGCTCAGTGACGTAAAAACTCTCACACACCTCAGAATCATATGGGGATTATGTTAACATGTTTCCATCAGGATTGCAATCAGTACTTTTGAGTGAATTTGAAAAGTATACTTCTTTTCATGTCAAAGTATCCTCTGCACTGAGAAATCAACTTTTTTATCTTGAAGAGTTCAGTGATACAACGGGTCTCAAACAGCTCAGAATCATATGGGCAGTTATGCTAACATGTTTCCATCAGGTTTGCAGTCAGTACTTTGGAGTAAAATCGAAATTTATACCTGTTTTAATCTCAATGCGCTGTGTTCACTGAGAATTCAACTTTTTTGTCTTGCAGAGCTCAGTGATATAGCAAGTCTCAAACAACTCAGAATCATGTGAGGAGTTATGTTAAGATGTTTCCATCAGGTTTGCAGTTAGTACTTTTCAGTAAAATTGAAGTAAAAACTTCTTTTAATGTCAAAGTGCTCTATGCACTGAGATATCAACTTTTTTATCTTGAAGAACTCAATGACATAACACATCTCACACACCTCAGAATTATATGGGGATTGTGCTAACATGTTTCCATCAGGATTGCAATCAGTACTTTTGAGTGCACTTGAAAAGTATACTTCTTTTTATGTCAACGCTCTCTATGCACTGAGAAATTAACATCTTTTATCTTGAAGACCTCGTGATATAACAGGTCTCAGACAACTCAGAACCATATGGGGAGTTATGCTAAGAAGTTTCCATCAGCATTGCAGCTAGTACTTCTGAGTAAAATTGAAATGTATACTTCTTTCAATGCCAATTCACTGTATGCACTGAGAAATCAACTTTTTTCTCTTGAAAAGTTCAGTGATATAACAGATCTAAAACAACTCAGAATCTGATGGGGAGTTATGTTAAGATGTTACCATGAGGTTTGCAGTTAGTACTTTTGATTAAAATTGAAATGAATACTTCTTTTAATGTCAAAGAGCTCTATGCACTGAGAAATCAACTTTTTTATCTTGAAGAGCTAAGTGATATACCAAGTCTCCAACAACTCAGAATAATGTAGGGAGTTATGTTAAGATGTTACCATGAGATTTGCAGTTAGTACTTTCGAGTAAAATTGAAATGAATACTTCCTTAAATGTCAAAGCAATATATGTCCTGAGAAATCAACTTTTTTCTCTTGAAGAGATCAGTGATATAACAGGTCTCAAACAAATAAGAATCTGATGGGGAGTTATGTTAAGATGTTACCATGAGGTTTGCAGTTAGTACTTTGATTAAAATTGAAATGAATACTTCTTTTAATGTCAAAGAGCTCTATGCACTGAGATATCAACTTTTTTATCTTGAAGAGCTCAGTGACATAACAATTCTCACACAGCTCAGAATCATATGGGGAGTTACGTTCGGATGTTTCCATGAGGTTTGCAGTTAGTACTTTGGAGTAAAATTGAAATGAATACTTCCTTAAATGTCAATGCAATATAGGTCCTGAGAAATCAACTTTTTTATCTTGAAGAGCTCTGTGATATAACAGGTCTCAAACAACTCAGAGTCATATGGGAAGTCATGCTAACATGTTACCATCAGGTTTGCAGTCAGTGCTTTTGAGTAAAATTGAAATGAATACTTTTTTTATTGTCAAAGTGCTCTATGCACTGAGATATCAACTTTTTTATCTTGAAGAGCTCAGTGATATAACAACTCTCACAGAGCTCAGAATCAAATGGGCAGTTAAGTTCAGATGTTTCCATCAGTATTGCAATCAGTACTTTTGAGTAAATTTGAAAAGAATACTTCTTTTCATGTCAAAGCACTCTACGCTCCGAGAAATCAACTTATTTATCTTGAAGAGCTCAGTGATATAACAGGTCTGAAACAGCTCAGAATCATATGGGGAGTTATGTTAACATGTTTCCATCAGGTTTGCAGTCAGTACTTTTGAGTGAAATTGAAATGTATACTTCTTTTATTCTCAAGGCTCTATATACACTGCAAAATCATCTTTTTTATCTTGAAGATCTCAGTGATATAATAGGTCTGAAACAACTCAGAATCATAAGGGGAGTTATGCTAACAAGTTTCCATCAGGATTGCAGTCACTGCTTTTGTGTAAAATTGAAATGTATACCTGTTTTAATGTCAAAGCGCTGTATGCACTGAGAATTCAACTTTTTTGTCTTGAAGTGCTCAGTGATATAGCAGATTTAAAACAACTCAGAATCATATGTGGAGTTATGGTAACATGTTGCCATCAGGTTAGCAGACAGTACATTTGAGCAAAATTGAAACGAACACTTCTTTTAATGTAAAAGTGCTGTATGCACTGAGAAATCAACTTTCTTTATCCTGAAGAGCTCAGTGACGTAAAAACTCTCACACACCTCGGAATCATATGGGGATTATGTTAACATTTTTCCATCAGTATTGAAATCAGTACTTTTGAGTGAATTTGAGTATACTTCTTTTCATGTCAAAGCACTCTATGCACTGAGAAATCAATTTTCTTTATCTTGAATACCTCAGTCGTATAACCGATCTAAAACAACTTAGAATCATATGGGGAGTTATGTTAACATGTTTCCATCAGATTTGCAGTCATTACGTTTGAGTGAAATTGAAATGTATACTTCTTTTATTCTCAAGGCACTATATGCACTGCGAAATCAACTTTTCTATCTTGAAGACCTCAGTGATATAATAGGTCTGAAACAACTCCGAATTATAAGGGGAATTATGCTAACAAGTTTCCATCAGGATTGTAGTCAGTACTTTTGTGTAAAATTGAAATATATACCTGTTTTAATGTCAAAGCGCTGCATGCACTGAAAATTCAACTTTTTTGTCTAGAAGAGCTCAGTGATCTACCAAGTCTCAAACAACTCAGCATCATGTGGGGAGTTATGCTAAGGTGTTTCCATCAGGTTTGCAGTCAGTACTTCTGCGTAAAATTCAAATGTATACTCTTTTACTGCCAATTCACTGTATGCTCTGTGAAATCAACTTTTTTATCTTGAAGAGGTCAGTGATTTATCTGATCTAAAACAACTTAGAATCATATGGGGAATTATGCTAACATGTTTCCATCAGGTTAGCAGACAGTTCTTTTGAGTAAAATTGAAATGAATACTTCTTTTAATGTAAAAGTGCTCTATGCACTGAGAAATCAACTATTTTATCTTGAAGGGCTCACTGACATAACTCTCACACACCTCAGAATCATATGGGGATTACGTTAACATGTTTCCATCAGGATTGCAATCAGTACTTTTGAGTGAATTTGAAAAGTATACTTCTTTTCATGTCAAAGTATCCTCTGCACTGAGAAATCAACTTTTTTATCTTGAAGAGTTCAGTGATACAACAGGTCTCAAACAGCTCAGAATCATATGGGCGGTTATGCTAACATGTTTCCATCAGGTTTGCAGTCAGTACTTTGGAGTAAAATCGAAATTTATACCTGTTTTAATCTCAATGCGCTGTGTTCACTGAGAATTCAACTTTTTTGTCTTGCAGAGCTCAGTGATATAGCAAGTCTCAAACAACTCAGAATCATGTGAGGAGTTATGTTAAGATGTTTCCATCAGGTTTGCAGTTAGTACTTTTCAGTAAAATTGAAATAAAAACTTCTTTTAATGTCAAAGTGCTCTATGCACTGAGATATCAACTTTTTTATCTTGAAGAACTCAATGACATAACACATCTCACACACCTCAGAATTATATGGGGATTGTGCTAACATGTTTCCATCAGGATTGCAATCAGTACTTTTGAGTGCACTTGGAAAGTATACTTCTTTTTATGTCAACGCTCTCTATGCACTGAGAAATTAACATCTTTTATCTTGAAGACCTCAGTGATATAACAGGTCTCAGACAACTCAGAACCATATGGGGAGTTATGCTAAGAAGTTTCCATCAGCATTGCAGCTAGTACTTCTGAGTAAAATTGAAATGTATACTTCTTTTAATGCCAATTCACTGTATGCACTGAGAAATCAACTTTTTTCTCTTGAAGAGATCAGTGATATAACAGGTCTCAAACAAATAACAATCATATGAGGAGTTATGTTAAGATGTTACCATGAGGTTTGCAGTTAGTACTTTGGAGTAAAATTGAAATGAATACTTCCTTAAATGTCAATGCAATATAGGTCCTGAGAAATCAACTTTTTTATCTTGAAGAGCTCTGTGATATAACAGGTCTCAAACAACTCAGAGTCATATGGGAAGTCATGCTAACATGTTACCATCAGGTTTGCAGTCAGTGCTTTTGAGTAAAATTGAAATGAATACTTTTTTTATTGTCAAAGTGCTCTATGCACTGAGATATCAACTTTTTTATCTTGAAGAGCTCAGTGATATAACAACTCTCACAGAGCTCAGAATCAAATGGGCAGTTAAGTTCAGATGTTTCCATCAGTATTGCAATCAGTACTTTTGAGTAAATTTGAAAAGAATACTTCTTTTCATGTCAAAGCACTCTACGCTCCGAGAAATCAACTTATTTATCTTGAAGAGCTCAGTGATATAACAGGTCTGAAACAGCTCAGAATCATATGGGGAGTTATGTTAACATGTTTCCATCAGGTTTGCAGTCAGTACTTTTGAGTGAAATTGAAATGTATACTTCTTTTATTCTCAAGGCTCTATATACACTGCAAAATCATCTTTTTTATCTTGAAGACCTCAGTGATATAATAGGTCTGAAACAACTCAGAATCATAAGGGGAGTTATGCTAACAAGTTTCCATCAGGATTGCAGTCACTGCTTTTGTGTAAAATTGAAATGTATACCTGTTTTAATGTCAAAGCGCTGTATGCACTGAGAATTCAACTTTTTTGTCTTGAAGTGCTCAGTGATATAGCAGATCTAAAACAACTCAGAATCATATGTGGAGTTATGGTAACATGTTGCCATCAGGTTAGCAGACAGTACATTTGAGCAAAATTGAAACGAACACTTCTTTTAATGTAAAAGTGCTGTATGCACTGAGAAATCAACTTTCTTTATCCTGAAGAGCTCAGTGACGTAAAAACTCTCACACACCTCGGAATCATATGGGGATTATGTTAACATTTTTCCATCAGTATTGAAATCAGTACTTTTGAGTGAATTTGAGTATACTTCTTTTCATGTCAAAGCACTCTATGCACTGAGAAATCAATTTTTTTTATCTTGAATACCTCAGTCGTATAACAGATCTAAAACAACTTAGAAACATATGGGGAGTTATGTTAACATGTTTCCATCAGATTTGCAGTCATTACGTTTGAGTGAAATTGAAATGTATACTTCTTTTATTCTCAAGGCACTATATGCACTGCGAAATCAACTTTTCTATCTTGAAGACCTCAGTGATATAATAGGTCTGAAACAACTCCGAATTATAAGGGGAATTATGCTAACAAGTTTCCATCAGGATTGTAGTCAGTACTTTTGTGTAAAATTGAAATATATACCTGTTTTAATGTCAAAGCGCTGCATGCACTGAAAATTCAACTTTTTTGTCTAGAAGAGCTCAGTGATCTACCAAGTCTCAAACAACTCAGCATCATGTGGGGAGTTATGCTAAGGTGTTTCCTTCAGGTTTGCAGTCAGTACTTCTGCGTAAAATTCAAATGTATACTCTTTTACTGCCAATTCACTGTATGCTCTGTGAAATCAACTTTTTTATCTTGAAGAGGTCAGTGATTTATCTGATCTAAAACAACTTAGAATCATATGGGGAATTATGCTAACATGTTTCCATCAGGTTAGCAGACAGTTCTTTTGAGTAAAATTGAAATGAATACTTCTTTTAATGTAAAAGTGCTCTATGCACTGAGAAATCAACTATTTTATCTTGAAGGGCTCACTGACATAACTCTCACACACCTCAGAATCATATGGGGATTACGTTAACATGTTTCCATCAGGATTGCAATCAGTACTTTTGAGTGAATTTGAAAAGTATACTTCTTTTCATGTCAAAGTATCCTCTGCACTGAGAAATCAACTTTTTTATCTTGAAGAGTTCAGTGATACAACAGGTCTCAAACAGCTCAGAATCATATGGGCGGTTATGCTAACATGTTTCCATCAGGTTTGCAGTCAGTACTTTGGAGTAAAATCGAAATTTATACCTGTTTTAATCTCAATGCGCTGTGTTCACTGAGAATTCAACTTTTTTGTCTTGCAGAGCTCAGTGATATAGCAAGTCTCAAACAACTCAGAATCATGTGAGGAGTTATGTTAAGATGTTTCCATCAGGTTTGCAGTTAGTACTTTTCAGTAAAATTGAAATAAAAACTTCTTTTAATGTCAAAGTGCTCTATGCACTGAGATATCAACTTTTTTATCTTGAAGAACTCAATGACATAACACATCTCACACACCTCAGAATTATATGGGGATTGTGCTAACATGTTTCCATCAGGATTGCAATCAGTACTTTTGAGTGCACTTGAAAAGTATACTTCTTTTTATGTCAACGCTCTCTATGCACTGAGAAATTAACATCTTTTATCTTGAAGACCTCAGTGATATAACAGGTCTCAGACAACTCAGAACCATATGGGGAGTTATGCTAAGAAGTTTCCATCAGCATTGCAGCTAGTACTTCTGAGTAAAATTGAAATGTATACTTCTTTTAATGCCAATTCACTGTATGCACTGAGAAATCAACTTTTTTCTCTTGAAGAGATCAGTGATATAACAGGTCTCAAACAACTCAGAATCATATGAGGAGTTATGTTAAGATGTTACCATGAGGTTTGCAGTTAGTACTTTGGAGTAAAATTGAAATGAATACTTCCTTAAATGTCAATGCAATATAGGTCCTGAGAAATCAACTTTTTTATCTTGAAGAGCTCAGTGATATAACAACTCTCACAGAGCTCAGAATCAAATGGGCAGTTAAGTTCAGATGTTTCCATCAGTATTGCAATCAGTACTTTTGAGTAAATTTGAAAAGAATACTTCTTTTCATGTCAAAGCACTCTACGCTCCGAGAAATCAACTTATTTATCTTGAAGAGCTCAGTGATATAACAGGTCTGAAACAGCTCAGAATCATATGGGGAGTTATGTTAACATGTTTCCATCAGGTTTGCAGTCAGTACTTTTGAGTGAAATTGAAATGTATACTTCTTTTATTCTCAAGGCTCTATATACACTGCAAAATCATCTTTTTTATCTTGAAGACCTCAGTGATATAATAGGTCTGAAACAACTCAGAATCATAAGGGGAGTTATGCTAACAAGTTTCCATCAGGATTGCAGTCACTGCTTTTGTGTAAAATTGAAATGTATACCTGTTTTAATGTCAAAGCGCTGTATGCACTGAGAATTCAACTTTTTTGTCTTGAAGTGCTCAGTGATATAGCAGATCTAAAACAACTCAGAATCATATGTGGAGTTATGGTAACATGTTGCCATCAGGTTAGCAGACAGTACATTTGAGCAAAATTGAAACGAACACTTCTTTTAATGTAAAAGTGCTGTATGCACTGAGAAATCAACTTTCTTTATCCTGAAGAGCTCAGTGACGTAAAAACTCTCACACACCTCAGAATCATATGGGGATTATGTTAACATTTTTCCATCAGTATTGAAATCAGTACTTTTGAGTGAATTTGAGTATACTTCTTTTCATGTCAAAGCACTCTATGCACTGAGAAATCAATTTTTTTTATCTTGAATACCTCAGTCGTATAACAGATCTAAAACAACTTAGAAACATATGGGGAGTTATGTTAACATGTTTCCATCAGGTTAGCAGACAGTTCTTTTGAGTAAAATTGAAATGAATACTTCTTTTAATGTAAAAGTGCTCTATGCACTGAGAAATCAACTATTTTATCTTGAAGGGCTCACTGACATAACTCTCACACACCTCAGAATCATATGGGGATTACGTTAACATGTTTCCATCAGGATTGCAATCAGTACTTTTGAGTGAATTTGAAAAGTATACTTCTTTTCATGTCAAAGTATCCTCTGCACTGAGAAATCAACTTTTTTATCTTGAAGAGTTCAGTGATACAACAGGTCTCAAACAGCTCAGAATCATATGGGCGGTTATGCTAACATGTTTCCATCAGGTTTGCAGTCAGTACTTTGGAGTAAAATCGAAATTTATACCTGTTTTAATCTCAATGCGCTGTGTTCACTGAGAATTCAACTTTTTTGTCTTGCAGAGCTCAGTGATATAGCAAGTCTCAAACAACTCAGAATCATGTGAGGAGTTATGTTAAGATGTTTCCATCAGGTTTGCAGTTAGTACTTTTCAGTAAAATTGAAATAAAAACTTCTTTTAATGTCAAAGTGCTCTATGCACTGAAATATCAACTTTTTTATCTTGAAGAACTCAATGACATAACACATCTCACACACCTCAGAATTATATGGGGATTGTGCTAACATGTTTCCATCAGGATTGCAATCAGTACTTTTGAGTGCACTTGAAAAGTATACTTCTTTTTATGTCAACGCTCTCTATGCACTGAGAAATTAACATCTTTTATCTTGAAGACCTCAGTGATATAACAGGTCTCAGACAACTCAGAACCATATGGGGAAATATGCTAAGAAGTTTCCATCAGCATTGCAGCTAGTACTTCTGAGTAAAATTGAAATGTATACTTCTTTTAATGCCAATTCACTGTATGCACTGAGAAATCAACTTTTTTATCTTGAAGACCTCAGTGATATAACAGGTCTCAAACAACTCAGGATCATGTGGGGAATTATGCTAAGATGTTTCCATCAAGATTGCAGTCAGTACTTTTGAGTAAAATTCAAATGTATCCTTCTTTTAATGCCAATTCACTGTATGCTCTGTTAAATGAACTTTTTTATCTCGAAGAGCTCAGTGACATAACAACTCTCACACAGCTCAGAATCATATGGGGTGTTATGCTAACATGTTTCCATCAGGATTGCAGTCAGTACTTTTGAGTAAAATTTAAATGAATACTTCTTTTAATGTCCAAGTGCTCTATGCACTGAGAAATCAACTTTCTTATCTTCAAGAGTTCAGTGACAGAACAACTCTCACAGACGTCAGAATCTTATGGGGAGTTAAGTTCAGATGTATCCATTAGGATTGCAATCAGTACTATTGAGTAATTTTGAAAAGTATACTTCTTTTCATGTCAAAGCACTCTAGGCACTGAGAAATCAACTTTTTATCTTGCGGACGACACTGATATAACAGAGGTCAAACAACTCAGAATCATATGCGGAGTTATGTAAACATATTTCAATCAGGTTTGCAGACAGTACTTTTGAGTAAAATTGAAATGCATACTTGTTTTATTGTCAAAGCACTGTACGCACTGAGAAATCAAATTTTTCATCTTGAAGACCTCAGTGATATAACAGGTCTCAAACAACTCAGAATCATATGGGGAGTTATGCTAAGAAGTTTCCATCAGCATTGCAGCCAGTACTTCTGAGTAAAATTGAAATATATACTTCTTTTAATGCCAATCCACTGTATGCACTGAGATATCAACTTTTTTATCCTGAAGAGCTCAGTGATATACCAAGTCTCCAACAACTCAGAATAATGTGGGGAGTTACGTTAAGATGTTACCATGAGGTTTGCAGTTAGTACTTTTGAGAAAAATTGAAATGAATACTTCCTTAAATGTCAATGCAATATATGTCCTGAGAAATCAACTTGTTTATTTTGAAGAGCTCCGTGATATAACAGGTCTCAAACAGCTTAGAATCATATGGGGAGTTAAGTTCAGATGTTTCCATCAGCATTGCAGTCAGTACTTCTGAGTAAAATTGAAATATATACTTTTTTTAACGCCAATCCACTGTATGCACTGAGAAATCAACTTTTTTATCTTGAAGAGATCAGTGATATAACAGATCTAAAACAACTTAGAATCATAAAGTGAGTTATGTTAACATGCTTCCATCAGGTTTGCAGTCAGTACTTTTGAGTAAAATTGAAATGAATACTTCTTTAAATGTCAATGCAATATATGTCCTGAGAAATCAACTTTTTTATCTTGAAGAGCTTGGTGATAAAACAGGTCTCAAACAGGTCAGAATCATGTGGGGAATTGTGCTAAGATGTTTCCATCAAGATTGCAGTCAGTACTTTTGAGTAAAATTCAAATGTATCCTTCTTTTAATGCCAATTCACTGTATGCTCTGTTAAATGAACTTTTTTATCTCGAAGAGCTCAGTGATATAACAGATCTAAAATAACTTAGAATCTTATGGGGAGTCATGTTAACATGTTTCCATCAGGTTTGCAGTCAGTACTTTTGAGTAAAATTGAAATGAATACTTCTTTTAATGTAAAAGTGCTCTAAGCACAGAGAAATCAACTTTTTTCTCTTGAAGAGCTCAGTGACATAACAACTCTCACACAGCTCAGAATCATATGGGGTGTTATGCTAACATGTTTCCATCAGGTTTGCAGTCAGTAAAATTGAAATGAATACTTCTTTTAATGTCCAAGTGCTCTATGCACTGAGAAATCAACTTTCTTATCTTAAAGAGTTCAGTGACAGAACAACTTTCACAGACCTCAGAATCTTATGGGGAGTTAAGTTCAGATGTATCCATTAGGATTGCAATCAGTACTTTTGAGTAATTTTGAAAAGTATACTTCCTTTCATGTCAAAGCACTCTAGGCACTGAGAAATCAACTTTTTATCTTGCGGACGACACTGATATAACAGAGGTCAAACAACTCAGAATCATATGCGGAGTTATGTAAACATATTTCAATCAGGTTTGCAGACAGTACTTTTGAGTAAAATTGAAATGTACACTTGTTTCAGTGTCAAAGCACTGTATGCACTGAGAATTCAACTTTTTTGTCTTGAAGAGCTCAATGATATACCAAGTCTCAAACAACTCAGAATACTGTGGGGAGTTATGCTAAGATGTTTTCATCAGCCTTGCAGTCAGTACTTCTGAGTAAAATATAAATGTATACTTCTTTTAATGCCAAGTCACTGTATGAACTGAGAAATCAACTTTTTTTCTCTTGTAGAGCTCAATGATATAAGAGATCTAAAACAGCTTAGAATCATATCGGGAGTTATGTTAACATGTTTCCATTAGGTTTGCAGACAGTACTTTTGAGGAAAATTGAAATGTATACTTGTTTTAATGTCAAAGCACTGTATGCACTGAGAAATCAACTTCTTTATCTTGAGGACCTCAGTGATATAACAGGTCTCAAACAACTCAAAATCGTATGGGGAGTTATGCTGACATGTTTCTATCAGAGTAGCAGACAGCAGGTTTGAGTAAAATTGAAATGAATACTTCTTTTAATGTCAATGTGCTCTATGTACTGAGAAATCAACTTTCTTATCTTGAAGAGCTCAGTGACATAACAACTTTCACACAGCTCAGAATCATATGGGGAGTTAAGTTCAGATATTTCCATCAGGATTGCAATCAGTAATTTTGAGTTAATTTGAAAAGTATACTTCTTTTCATGTCAAAACACTCTGGTCGCTGAGATATCAACCTTTTATCTTGAAGAGCTTACTGATATAACAGGTGTCAAACAACTCGGAATCATATGGGGAGTTATGATAAGATGTTTACATCAGGTTTGCAGTCAGTACCTTTGAGCAAAATTGAAATGAATACTTCTTTCAATGTCAAAGTGCTCTATGCAATGAGAAATCAACTTTCTTATCTTCAAGAGCTCAGTGACATAACAACTCTCACACAGCTCAGAATCATATGGGGAGTTAAGTTCAGATCTTTCCATCAGGATTGCAATCAGTACTTTTGAATAAACATGAAAAGTATACTGCTTTTCATATCAAAGCACTCTATACACTGAGAAATCAACTTTTTTATCTTGAAGAGCTCAGTGATATAACAGATCTAAAACAACTTAAAATTATATGGGGAGTTAAGTTCAGATGTTTCCATCAGTATTGCAATCACTACTTCTGAGTTCATTTGAAAAGTATACTTCTTTTCATGTCAAAGCACTGTATGCACTGAGAAATCAACTTTTTTTTATCTTGAAGAGCACAGTGATATACCAAGTCTCAAACAACTCAGAATAATGTGAGGAGTTATGCTAAGATGCTTCCATCAGCTTTGCAGTCAGTACTTCTGAGTAAAATTCAAATGTATACTTCTTTTAATGCCAATTCACTGTATGCACTGAGAAATCAACTTTTTTCTCTTGAAGACCTCAGTGATATAACAGGTCTCAAGCAACTCAGAATCATATGGGCGGTTCTGCTAACATGTTTCCATCAGGTTTCCAGTCAATACTTTGGAGTAAAATTGAAATTTATACGTCTTTTAATGTCAATGCAATATATGTCCTGAGAATTCAACTTTTTTATCTTGAAGAGCTCAGTGACATAACAAAGCTCACACAGCTCTGAATCATATGGGCAGTTAAGTTCAGATATTTCCATCAGTATTGCAATCACTACTTTTGAGTAAACTTAAATTGAAATATATACTTCTTTTAATGCCAATCAACTGTGTGCACTGAGAAATCAACTTTTTTATGTTGCAGAGATCTTTGATAAAACAGGCCTCAAACAGCTCAGAATCATGTGGGGAGTTATGCTAAGATGTTTCCATCAAGTTTGAAGTCAGTACTTTTGAGGAAAATTGAAATGTATACTTGTTTTAATGTCAATGCACTGTGTTCACTGAGAATTCAACTTTTTTGTCTTGAAGAGATCAATGATATAGCAACTCCCAAACAACTCAGAATCATGTGGGGAGTTATGTTAACATGTTTCCATCAGGTTTGCAGTCAGTACTTTTGAGTAAAATTGAAATGAATACTTCTTTTAATGTAAAAGCACTGTATGCACTGAGAAAACAACTTCTTTATCTTGAGGACCTCAGTGATATAACAGGTCTCAAACAACTCAGAATTGTATGCGGAGTTATGCTGACATGTTTCTATCAGAGTAGCAGACAGCAGGTTTGAGTAAAATTGAAATGAATACTTCTTTCATCCGCATTCATCTGCCTGATCCTACTATTCTTGCCCTCGCTAGCATGTGGCACAGGTAGCAATCCCGATTACTACCCTGGATGTCCTGCTTCTCAGCTTCCTTCCTAACTCCCAGAAATCTCTCTTCAGGACCTCCTCCTTTGTCCTATCTATGTCATTGGTATCAACACGTACCAAGACAACTGGCTGCTCACCCTCCCCCTTCAGAATATTCTGGACCCGATCTGAGACATCCCGTACCCTGGCACCTGGGAGGCAACACACCATGCGGGTATCTCTATCAGGCTCACAGAATCTCCTGTCCGTTCCCCTGACTATGGAATCCCCTATGACTACCGCATTCCTCTTCTCCCTCCTTCCCTCCTGCACAACAGGGCCAGGCTCAGTGCCAGAGACCCGATCACGGTGGGCGTCCCCTGTCAGGTCATCCCCCTCAACAGCATCTGGAACAAGATATTTGTCACTGAGGGGGACAGCCACAAGTGTGCTCTCCACTATCCGGGAATTCCCCTTCCCTCTCTTGACAGTGACCCAGTTTTCTGACCCCTGTAGCCTAAGGATGACTACCTCCCTGTAGCTCCTGTCTATCACCTCTTCACTTTCCCTGATAAGCAGTAGGTCATCAAGCTGCAGCTCCAGATCCCTAACACAGTCTCCGAGGAGCTGCATCTCAGTGCACCTGGCGCAGATGTGGTCATCAGGGAGGCTGGAGGTCTCCCAGGATTCCCACATCTGACACCCTGAACAAAGCACTAACCCTGCAGGCATGCTATCTAATTCTACAGGAATAAAACAGGAAAAATAAGTCTACTCACCCACTTACCTCGCCAAACAGACGAACTTTTTAAACTGTTAGCTCGTACCGTTAGCTGTGTGAGACCTGCTGTTCCTGTCTGTCTGGGCCGATTCGCGATAGGGGGCGGGGGGAGAAAAGAAGAGTTGGTGCTTTGCTCTCGCCTCTTCCTATTTACCGCCGAAGCCCGTTGAAGCCAGAGCCCTACACTCTGTTACCGCTCACTTTAATCTGGAAAAAGAACAGTGGAAAGAAATGGAAATTCCTGATTAAGGAATGGAAAGATAAAGTGTGTGTAAGATGGAATAACACTTTACTGGCCAGTTGGAGGAATAATGCATGCGACAGAGGAATAGAGGTATGTGCTGTTGATGGAACTCCTAAGAGTTGGGAAACCTTTAAATCTGAATGTGAATGGGTAGACGGTAGAAGGGAAAGGGAAAAAGAACAACAGCGAAAGCAGCAAAAGGCTGAAAAAGATAGAAAGGAGGGTTTAATGCAACAGCGCGGTGAACAAGATCAAAAAGGGTCCCGGGATCCCAATCCACGTCTGGCATACCGACCCTGCTTGATGATTCAGAAGACACTGATAGGGATGAGGAATGGGGTTATATCCCAGAGTGTCGATGCCCCCGGCCTAAACCAGTATGCCTCAGCACCCCCTCCGCCTTATAATTCCGCACATCCTTATCGAGACCCTGATGACCCTGATAGGGGAGCGAGTAAAACTACATCCAAGAAATAAGGGACATAAAGAAACTCAGAAAAGCGATTGGGGGAAGAAGTGGCAGAACTTACCCAGCAATTGGAGGAGGTCCAAATTAGCGCTCCGGAGCAATATCCAATTAGACAACTGCCCAATCTGCAAGCAGCAGACAGTAATGTGGGATTGGGGTTTATGTCCCTTGGAAACCCCAAGAAATGATCATGATAATGATCAAGCCCCAGTCCAAAAGGAAAAACCAGCTCAGTTTGTCCAGTATTTCTGGAGTACTATTCAAATGTGTGGGGCTACTACTAAAGACTATTACGTTGCATGATTTTATCCCCAGAAGAAAAGGGTAAATGGTTGGAACAAATGAGTGATGATACGGGGCCAGTTCGAACTCATGACGATTTACAACAAAAGGTCCCTAATGATGATTATCATATTAACCGGTTGATTCAAGTACTGGAGCGAGCCCTTCAGCAACCAGTAAATATTAACAGGGTGCTGGATTGCAAGCCCAAGCCTGAAGAGACAGTAAGTAAGTATTGGTAATGTTTGGTTGCCTGTTATGGAACCTTTGCTGGAGATTTAGCTTTTAACCAAGGACAAGATTCGCCCCTGTTTAATGCTGTGTTATTGCAGTGTGTTCCTCCCAGTGTTGCAGATATGATTCGGACTAACAGTATGGATTGGTCTGACAATACTCGAACCCAGATGAGATGAGCTGTTGTTTATTATTGGAACGGTCAGAACGAGTCCAAACCACATTCCAAACCCCAGGTGAAGACTGAGTATGTTCAACAACCACGAAGGCAGATGGTAAGGGGGCAAGGGGATCCTTTGGACGGTGGGGAGGAACCCGGAAATTCTGACCAGAGATACCCGGACTGGCTTTATCCTCCATTCCCCAATCCTGATATGGCAGACTGAGGCCAATATACAGGATGGGATAAGTACCTCCATGGAGGGAAGAATTTACCCCAGAGACCAGCTCAGCGGTACCCATCTACTAACCTCTTTCAGCTGGGACCCTGGAAGGGGAATCGAGGAGAACCTGATAGTGGACCTTGGTCACAGGGAACCAGTCCCCGGGTACCGCCCAGAGATGAGCCTCGACCCGAAGCAATGGCTAGACCCTGTTTTAATTGTGGAAGATACAACCATTGGAGGGCAAAATGTCCCTATCAATCAAGAACAGAACCTCCCTCCAGCAGACCACCTCGAGCCTCATTCCCTATGAACAATCCTTTCGCATGAGGCAAGGGCCAAAACCTTCCAGTCGTCACTACGTCTCCTAATCAAGAACCACATGTTACTCTACAAGTGGCAGGAATTCCAATTCTGTTTATGATTGATGCGGGGGCAACCGCTTCGACCCTCGATCAGGAAATAGTAAAGGACTCTTCTCCTTGGATTGTCACCTTATCGTGGTGGAGAAGCTTGTGTGGTCCTGTGATCCTGAGAGCGATGCCGTCTGGAGCTATGCTCCTGGTAGGGTCACCCATGGCGGTAAGGTTGAGGGTGAGGTCCCTGACAAAGAACAATCCAACCAAGACCTCAGCGGTGGAATGGGCGGATGAAGTTACTTCAAACTCAACGGCTGTGAAGGCGGATGAAGGCTGCAACAAATCCATCAGCTCCAATCATCGTGGCTTCCATGCCATTGGAATCAGTTGGTTGATTTGTGAAGTATCGTGTGCTCCTTGGAGTGCAACATCAAGTACATGTTAAACAAATACATGTACAGGCATCTTCACTCTGTGGGCCACTTCTTCAGAACAAAGAGCATCATTCTCAACTTCGAGGGATAGCCACGACGATGATGAGTAAAGGACAAGGGATTCCAATTGTCAGATACGACTGTGGTTTTATCAGGATTTGAGGGACAGGAAAATGTATATCATCAAACTGTGCTGCTGCCTTAAGGGGAGTAAGGGGAGGCCGTGCCTGACAAGGGAAGTAAAGGACAGTATGAAAATAAAAGAGAAGAAGTATAACATAGCAAAGATGAGTGGGAAGCTGGAGGATTGGGAAAATTTAAAGAGCAACAGAAGATAACTAAAAAGGCAATACACGAAGAAAAAATGAGGTACGAAGGTAAACTAGCCAAGAATATAAAGGAGGATAGTAAAAGCTTCTTTAGGTATGTGAAAAGGAAAAAATTGGGCCCGTGAAGACAGAAACGGGTGAATTTATTATGGGGAACAAGGAAATGGCAGACAAGTGGAACAGATACCTTGGATCTGTCTTCACTAGGGAAGACACAAACAATCTCCCAGATATAATAGTGGCCAAAGGACCTAAGGTAATGGATGAACTGAAGGAAATTTATATTAAGCAGGAAATGGTGTTGGATAGACAGTTGGGTCTGAAGGCTGATATGTCCCCGGGACCATCCCAGGGTGCTTAAGGAGGTGGCTTTAGAAATCGTGGACGCATTGGTAATCATTTTCCAATGTTCTATAGATTCAGGATCAGTCCCTGTGGATTGGAGGGTGGCTAATGTTGTCCCACTTTTCAAGAAAGTAGGGAGAGAGAAATCAGGGAATTATAGACCGAATTGACTGACGTCAGTGGTGGGAAAGATGCTGGAGTCAATTATAAAAGATGAAATTATGACACATTTGGATAGCAGTAACAGGATAGGTGCGAGTCAGCATGGACTTACGAAGAGGAAATCGTACTTGATTAATCTTCTGGAATCTTTTGAGGACATAACTATGAAAATGGACAGGGGAGAGCCAGTGGATGTAGTGTACCTGGACTTTCAGAAAGCCTTTGATAAAGTCCCACATAGGAGATTAGTGGGCAAAATTAGGGCACATGGTATTGGGGGCAGAGTACTGACATGGACTGAAAATTGGCGGCAGACAGGAAACAAAGAGTAGCGATTAACGGGTCCCTTTCGGTATGGCAGGAGGTGACCAGTGGGGTACCACAGGGTTCAGTGCTGGGAACGCAGCTGTTTACAATATATATTAATGATTTAGATGAAGGGATTAAAAGTAGCATTAGCAAATTTGCAGATGACACAAAGCTGGGTGGCAGTGTGAAATGTGAGGAGGATGTTATGAGAATGCAGGGTGACTTGGACAGGCTGGGTGAGTGGACAGATGCATGGCAGATAGTAGTAGTCATAGTCATAGTCATACTTTATTAATCCAGGGGGAAATTGGTTAATGTGGATAAATGTGAGGTTATCCACTTTGGTGGTAAGAACAGGAAGGCAGATTATTATCGAAATGGAGTCAAGTTAGGAAAAGGGGAAGTGCAACGAGATCTAGGTGTTCTTGTACATCAGTCACTGAAAGCAAGCATGCAAGTACAGCAGGCTGTGAAGAAAGCTAATGGCATGCTGGACTTCATAACAAGGGAAATTGAGTATAGGTGCAAAGAGGTCCTCCTGCAGCTGTACAGGGCCCTGGTGAGACCACACCTGGAGTATTGTGTGCAGCTTTGGTCTCCAAATTTGAGGAAGGACATTCTTGCTATTGAGGGAGTGCAGCGTGGGTTCACAAGGTTAATTCCCGGGATGGTGGGACTGTCATATGTTGAAAGATTGGAGCAACTGGTCTTGTATGCACTGGAATTTAGAAGGATGAGAGGGGATCTGATTGAAACATATAAGATTATTAAGGGATTGGACACGCTGGAGACAGGAAGCATGTTCCCGCTGATGGGTGAGTCCAGAACCAGAGACCACAGTTTAAGAATAAGGGGTAGGCCATTTAGAATGGAGTTGAGGAAAAACTTTTTCACCCAGGGAGTGGTGGATATGTGGAATGCTCTGTCCTAGAAGGCAGTGGAGGCCAAGTCTCTGGATGCTTTCAAGAAAAAGAGATGGATAGAGCTCTTAAAGATAGTGGAATCAAAGGTTAGGGGGATAAGGCAGAAACATAGAAACATAGAAAATAGGTGCAGGAGTAGGCCATTTGTCCCTTCGAGCCTGCACCTCCATTCAGTATGATCATGGCATCCAACCCAGAACCCTGTACCTGCCTTCTCTCCATACCCCTGATCCTTTTAGCCACAAAGGCCATATCTAACTCCCTCTTAAATATAGCCAATGAACTGGCCTCAACTGTCTCCTGTGGCAGAGATTTCCACAGATTCACCACTCTCTGTGTGAAGAAGTTTTTCCTCATCTCGGCAATGGATACTGATTGTGGACGATCAGCCATGATCACAGTGAATGGCGGCTGAATGGCCTACTCCTGCACCTACTGTCTATTGTCTGCCAGTTCAATACTGTGGACAAAACAGTGTCATTCCATTTACAGTGACCACCAATCTAGGATGCAACTTGGCAGGGAGGGATTTGCTCTGTCCACTAGAGGTTCAAATACTCTGCACAGACGAGGGCATCACTTTGGGACTGACTGGGGGAAGGCAGTGTCCCCAGTTTGCTGTTCCCCAATGGTGGGGAATCAGCCTAGACACAGCCACTTTTGTGCCTCCCTTCCCAACAGCTGATCCTCATGTAACAGTCTGTTATGACGCCACTGGGGCTTTGGTTGAAGAAAACCAGTATTATACCTCTCTCGAAGGAAAGGAATATCCGATTTCCATAATCAGAGAAATAGCAGGTAAGGAAGGCACTGCTTACCTTGCTTAGTTCCCTGATTACCTTTGCTGACAAACAGGACAGGTGGTTATTACACGAACTATTAACCCAGGTTATAAGGCAAAAAGTCTGAGCACTCTTGCCTATACCTTAACACAACTTACCCAGGATGTTAAAGGATCATGGCAGCAGTTCCCTCAGGGACACCTACAATTTTGGGAATGCCCACAAATCCTGACTGGATGGTTGGCCCGGCATGCATCCAGCATTAAGCCAATGATGGAGATAGCACCACAGCTATGGGTGACATCCCCCCACGAAGTCAGGCAGACCTCTTGCACCCCTATCCGCATTGAACTCAAAAAGGACCAGGCGTTGCCTTCAGTTCCTCAGTACCCCTTGAAACCAAAGGCAGAAAAAGGAGTCCAAGCCTGTAAACTTAAATTTTGCCGGACCAAATAATCACACCACACACAAGTCTTTATTTTTGGCTCCTCCACTGAAGCCGTCATTCAGGCCCTCCTTATTTTGTTCCAAATAGATGTGGACTTTCTCTTCAAAGACATCTTCATTTAAGACTTTGCATTTTTTTTAAAGGTCTTCCACAAAGAATTGGTTATGTGGTGGATTCTTCAAAATCAGAACTGAGTAAGCTGTTAGACTGCACTTTAGTCTGTTGCTAGGATACAGGCATGAGTCAGAGCAAGTAGCTCAGCTTTCTGGTCGGAGATAGCTGCTGCAAAGGAGACTTGCTCAATTACTTAACTGTCATCACTTACCCCATAGCCAGAACATCGTTTTCCTGCTGGATCCACAAAAGAGCTTCCATCCTCATAAAATGTTGCCTCAGGCTTGAGGGGGTGTTGCAGAAGGGATGGGAGAGTCTGTCCTTTCACAGTAATCTGGACAGGGGGGCAGTTAGTGCGGCTGACTTCATGGCCTGAAATTGCCCAAAGATGGGGTACAACGTCTTGGGTTTGGTCAATATTAAAAGAGTGTCTTATCAGATGTCCCGCCTTCACCTCCGACTCCTTCCAGTATTGGAGTCGGCCTGAGGGCAAGTCTTGCCAGTCTCCCTTGGTGCTGGAGGCTTGTTTCATCAGGGTGTAGGCAAGGAACCCTAGGCACTTTGGCTTGAACCCAGGGCGAACACTAACGGTGGTATGGGAAACCACCAGTCCTGTCTGTCGCCAAAGGAAATCTGGAACTTCAGTCAGTAATGCACTGCCCTCTTTTCCTTTAACTTCTCCAAACACCATGACTGGGAACTTCTGTCCCTTGAGGGGTGCATAATATTGGCTTTCCTCAGTGGCGCACCCCGTAAGGTCATAGCACAGGGTCACATGGGGGTCAACCATTGGCAGTGTGAGCTCAAACGAAGAGGAGTCCAGATTAAGTGCCCACCACTGGGGGGTCGGTAACTGGTGAAGCTGTCAGTTGTTCACTAGTCCCAGGGTGATACCCTTGTCTGTGCTTAGAATCTCGACTTCCAGCAGACAGAGCAAGTCTCATTCTGCTAGGTTACACTGCATACTGGTGGTGGCTGTAAACGAAGCCTCACACTGGGTCCCCCTGGAATTCCACATGCGTTCCGTGCTTCGGTTCCCATTTCTGATCCCCAGATATAGCCCGCTCGCGTCCTTCTTCCCGCTGAACGTATTCACCTTTAATATTAGTTCCCTTCTGGGTTGATTGGGATTGGAAAGCCGGGTCCCAGTAATGTGTCAAAGCTCGTCGCATTCAATTTTGGTCATTGCCAGGCCAATCCGTATTATTAGTTTTAATCATGTTAGCTAACTTAATTGGTAAGCAGTAAGGCATTAAACTAGGGGGACGGATTCCCATTATTTAAAGGCTTGGTCTCCTGCGAAAGTGCCGTAGCTGGCCACAAATCGCTCCCGATTTCTCAGTCTTGGGTTTGCATTCAAGTACTTTAGTGATACTTACAGGTTGTTGGAGAGCCCTCTCCAAGGCTTGGTTTGCCTGTTCATTCTCATTATGGATTCTCCCTGTAACTCCTGATAGGTTTCGTATCTTAATTCTGCCTTCCATTTCCGCCCCTCATCAGCTGAGAGAATCATGCTGCAGATACCAAATAAATCTTGCGGGGTCGCATTATACACTTGTAGAGTACTGCTGACATATTGAGCAAACTGTGCTAGTTGTTCTTTTCTGTCTGGGGCCTGATTTATGATCATTGTCAGTTCTTGAGGCTTCCAGGACGCATACAAGAATTACTGAGGGCTGTCGCTCCTCGGCTGCTGGTGGACTGGGCAGCATTCAGGTGGGCAATTGTCTTTGTGGAGTCATTAACTCTGGGGTTTTATTGGATTCTTCCCTCCCTGCCTCGGAATAATCCTCGGTATTCCCTTCCTGGATCTCAGGGTATAGAGAGCCTTCCCTGCCGCTGCTATATCTAAGTACTGGGATTGGGGTTCGGGAGCATTGGGTGCACTCGGCCCCTGATAAGGTGGGGGATACGGTGGGTGCCCAATCCTCATCGCGGTCACTGTCCTCAAATAGGGTCGGTATGCTAGACATGGGTTCGGGATCCCGTATTGGCTCTAGATCTCGCGTGGCACTGCGATTTTAAACCTTCCTGTCTGTCCATATCTGCCTTTGCCTGTTTTCTTTGTTTCTCGTTTTCTCTATTCTTCTCCCTTTTACCCATTCACACTCCGCCTTTAATGTTTCCTGACTCTTGGGACTTCCTTCTGACGTATGTACTGCCACAGCCCTTTATCACATGCATTGTTCCTCCAACTGGCCAGTAAAGTACTATTAAATTTGGTATCAGCTTTATCTTTCCATTCTTTAATCAGTAATTTCCATTTTTTACCGCAATTCTTTTTCCAAATTAAGTTTACCGCTTGTTTACAAGAGGTTATGTCCTAAGTTCCCCCTAATGGCCACATGGCCTTTCCTAGTTTCTTAGTCAGTGCTGCACTTAACATCCGGAGATCCTTTACCTCATCTAGCTTTTGTTCACACATAGACTGCAAAGGAGTTCCCTTGCCTGCTGTATCCAAAGTCTGCCCCATCCTGTGCTGATTATACAGCTTAATCGATCAGGCCAGAGACCCGTTGCCCAATTAACTAAGTTGACTCAATCGACGAAGCCAAGGACCTGTTGCCCAATTATACAAATAGACCGGGCCCTTTCCTTGCCCGTTACCCAATTAGTTAAGTCGACTCAATTATACATTTCAATTGACCAAGTCAGTGACCTGTTGCCCAATTCTTCAGTACCACCGTCTTTAACACTTACAGAACAACTGCTTACCTTCTTCTCCTGGTCCGGGTGGTTCGCTGGATCCCGTCAAGGTACAGGTTCCTCGGGGCGAGGGGCAGGAGTTTTTCGAATGAGTGGAAGGGATGGTCAGAGAAAACACCTCGGGGCGCCCTACCGCCCGTTTACACTCACCCGGAATTCCCCGTCACTTATTCAGCCCGTAGGGACTTTCCCTATGTTGGGATCCGAGTCACGGCACCAAATGTAAACTTAAATTTTGCCGGATCAAATAATCACACCACACACAAGTCTTTACTTTAACCTCTTCGCTAGTTTATTGTTCGAGCTCAGCCAGCGAGAAAACTCGAAGCCGAACATCAAAGAGACAGAGTTTCTACCTGTCCCTCTGGCGGCTCAAACGAGCTTCTGATTTAACAAGCTGGACTGCTACAATTTATAGGACTAACAGACAAAGAACACTTAGTTACCATGATATTCCCGCGAAGTCAGTTAGAGCAAACTTAATTAATTAGATAATAGAGTACACTAAATCACGGGTTTTAATTACAGACAAATTCTTGCCTTATCAGTAAAACTAGAATAGACAAAGGTGGGAATATAGATCAATATGTGAACTCATAAGACATGATGTATGCGGCATGTGTGAATACAGCCCACAGATCGTTTTCAAAGGGACAGCTGTGAGTTGTTAAAAAAAAACACTGAAGGCAGTTTTTTTTCAGTCAAGGACAGTCTCTCCAACTTTTCACAGAACAGAGCATACACAAACTGGCACCTAATTTTAACGCGCTATTTACCAGAATCAGAGAATCATTTCTTACTTCCCCAACACCCTTAAACTTCATCAAGCCCTTACAGTATAACCTTCTTTCTGGTTCAGGGAATTTTGGTCCCTTGCCAATCACCTTGCAATGCACCAATCTTCCCCGTTCCAAAGCCAGAAAGAAAAGACTGGCGCCTAGTACAAGACCTAAGGAAGATGAATGAAATCCTGGCACCACTACATGCCCTTGTCCTAAACCCTGAAACTATTTTGAATTGCATACCTGCCCCCATTTGTATATTTACAATAGCAGATTTGCAACATGCATTTTTCGCCGTTCCAGTACATCCAGATTCCCAATATTTGTTTGCACTTACGTACCAAGGACAACAATACACCTGGACTCGCTTGCCCCAAGGGTTTATTCATTCTCCAACGCTATTTTCGCAGACACTCCAGTGCCAGTTACGTGAGTTGCACTTGCCTTGCAGCTCAGCTTTGATACAGTATATAGATGTTTTACTGATTGCCAGCAATAGCGTTTCAGCCTGTGAAACGGACACAACGGTACTACTGAACTTTCTCCTCTCATTGGGGTACGTGATCCCACCCCATAAGGTAAAGCGTTCCCAGAAAGAAGTGAAGTGAAGCTCTCAGCAGCCGAACGGAAGCTGACAGAAGATCGAATACGACCGATTGCTGATGCCCCCATTCCAACTACGCCGAAACAAACGAGGGCCTTTTTGGGACTCCTGAATTTCTGCCGACAACGAATATTGCCATTTACACCCGTCAGCTATTTCCATTGGCATCCCCAAACGCTCCGCCTACCTTCACTCTGACTGCCGAACAAACAGAGGCTGTCACTGAATTAAAGGACAGTCTATTATGAGCTCCTGCTTTGGGGCAACCCCTCAATGATCGTTCTTTTCAGTTATATGTCACCATTAAAGACGGTTGTGCTACTCACTCAAAAACAAAGTAAGCGTCCAGTAGCCGATTACTCTACCAAGTTAGATCCTGTAACAGTAGGATTGCCACCCTGCATACAGATTCTCCCAGCTGTATACACACCTGTGTCAGCCGCTTCAAATATTACCTTACATCAACCAGTTGTTGTGCTCATACCACATTCCACGGTGGAACTCCTTACTACTCGCCAGACTCAACATCTAACACAAGCTCAGCAAAGCCGATACGAGATGGCTCTCCTGAATAATCCCCTACTGACTTTTTCCCACTGCACAACTCTGAACCCTACGAAATTCCTAAATGACCCACCACAACTCTTGAACCGTCCGGCACATGATTGTCTATTACGAAATCGTATTTCCACTACCACACGAGGAGATTTGACCGATCAACCATTGTCTAATGCCGACCTCCACCTCTATGTCGATGGCAGTTCTTTTGTCAGCCCTACCGGCCAACAATGCTCAGGATATGCCATCGCCACTGACTCCACAGTTATTGAACAAGGATCTTTTAAGACCCTTATATCGGCACAAAAGGCAGAGCTCTATGCTCTCACCCGCGCCAGTATTTTAGCTAGAGACAAATCAGCCATTTGTCAGACAAATCAGCCAAATTTACACTGATTCCTGCTACATTTTTGGTGTCGCCCACGACTATGGCGCCCTGTGGGAGCATCGTGGGTTTTTAACCTCTGCTGGACAGCCCATTAGTAATGCCCTATATGTTTGTCACTTAATACAGGCTCTTCAGCTCCCATCCCAAGTAGCTATTATTAAATGCGCCGTATATACATGAGCTTCCGATGAGGTATCCCGGGGAAAGGCCAGGGCGGACAGGGCAGCAAAACTAGCAGCTCTCCACCAGCCACTTATCATACCTATTAAACCAATTTCCCCCGGGATCAATAAAGTATGACTATGACTATGACTATGACTATGGGGAACAAACAGGCCACAGTTCAAACGCCACAGCAATCGGGTGTGCCAGACACGGGGGAAAAACGTACATTTCAGGGGGACGCCCTTGCTGAGGAACACCAATTATGGTCTCAGATGGGATGCCACTATGATAAAAACACCCAATTGTGGCTGACCCCTATGGGACAGGTTTGTGTTCCAAATGTCTTTTTACCTATCTTGATTGATTATGTGCACAATTGTACCCCCCTGGGCAAGGAGGGAATGGTAACCACATTATTACAATCCTGGTGGCACCCTGATTTCCAACCAGCAGTGGAAAAATGAATAAAAGCATACCTATTATGTAAAAAGACAAATGCTGGGAAGGGGATACCTTGCGCCGCCAGGTGCACCTTTTTCTTGTCTGCAACTTGATTTTTATTGAACTACCTAGGGTACATTGTTATAAATATTGTTTGGAAGTAGTAGATGTATTTAGCAGATGGATAGAGGCTACTGATAGTACTACTATGAAGGTTGTAAAAATATTATTAAGAGAAGTGATTCCCCGTTATGGATTACCCGAATCAATAAACTCAGGCATTTTATTGCTAAGATAAATGAGAAAGTTTGTAAAGAACTGGCAATAAAACAGCATCCAAGAGTAGCTGGTATAGTGGAATAAGCAAATGGAACCTTAAAGAATAAGCTAACTAACCTGATGCAAGAAACTGGACTAACCTGGTTTAAGGTTTTACGTCTGGCATTGTTCCATATGAGAGTTACACCCTTGACTAAAACTGGATTATCCCCAGCAGAAATCGTCAGTGGAAAGTTTATGCGTACCCCATGGACACCAGGGTTAACTCGTCCCCTCCCTGATAAAATAAATATGCATACTCTAGGGGAGGAAATGGGAAAACATTTGTGTAAGCTAACCAAAATTTTCCAAAGTTCACATTCGCAGGTTCGCCAGGCCCGCGAAGAGGAAGAGGACCAAGCTAACAGGGACTATCTCACTGTTAATCCTGAAGACTTTGTCTTAATAAAGAATTGGGACAGAAAGAAATTGGACAGTCAGTGGAAAGGACCCTATCAGGTGCTGCTGACCACACCCATGGCCGTGAAGGTGGAAGGGCAACCAAGGTGGATTCATCGAACTGACTGTGAACCAGTCGTTAAGGAAGTAGGAGAAACGAAGGGGAATAATATCATGATGACTGTACTAATGTTACTTTTTGTACTATGTACCCCAAGTCTCCAAAGGAATACTTTCCTTTCTCTATGCCACACATACGCAGAACAAATAAGGTAGTCGGCTTGTTGGGTATGTGCCAGGTTACCGCAGCATGCGGAGTCAGGAATGACCTTGGAAGGAGTATCTTTGAACAGTAGTGGGATGTTATTTGTGAGATTTATGAATACTTTGAGTAAATCCTCAGACCCATTTTTGGATCAATGGTGGATATCAGGATGTAAAACGACCCATAATTGTGGGTGTTTCTGTTTTAAGGGATGGCATTTGCCTACAGAAGTGGTTGAGAGACCTTCTAGAGAACTTGCCCATATCCTGAGTAAGGTAAATGGGACCTGTTATTGCCATACTGGAGGAATAGAGGAAAAGTTTTTGGGAAGTAGCTCTTGTACAGAAATTAAGACTGATCCCCCTCCGTACGCTGTTAATGGAACTTATTGGGTATGTGTAAGAAGGCATATCCATACATCTCAGGGCCTTATGATGACAAGGGAACCATCACAGTGAGAAATTGGATGGGATGTTTCTACTTAGCTTATGTAGTACCCTCGAGATATGCATTAACCAACATTTCTCATCATACTCAGCTAGAACGGAATAGGAGAGAAATTACAGAAAGTGAGAGATTTTGGATGATAGCTTTTCCTTTCTATGGGTCAGCCCAAAATTCGCGAGAAGTAATCAAGTTGGCAGCCGCACTGGAGGAGTTAGTAAATAGTATTGCTGATGTTTTAACTGATGTCCAGACCCAGATTAAGGATTTAACTACTGAAATAGTAGCTCTGAGGATGGTAGTTTTACAGAATAGGATGGCATGGATTTATTGCTAGCAGAGAAAGGAGGGACATGTGCTGTCATAGGAAAGGAATGCTGTACTTACAGTGGCATGCAAAAGTTTGGGCACCCTGGTGAAAATTTCTGTTATTGTGAATAGCTAAGTGAGTAAAAGATGAAATGATTTCCAAAAGGCATAAAGTTAAAGATAACATATTTCTTTAATATTTTAAGCAAGAAGACTTTTTTTATTTCCATCTTTTACAGTTTCAAAATAACAAAAAAGGAAAAAGGCCTGAAGCAAAAGTTTGGGCACCCTGCATGGCAGTACTTAGTTCTGTAAAAAAGTTCTATTCAAAAGGTTCAAAGGAAAATCTAAACAAGCCTGATGCATTTTGGAAACAAGTCCTGTGGACTGATGAAGTTAAAATAGAACTACTTCTATTTTATAAGCAAAGGTATGTTTGCAGAAAAAAGGGTGCAGAATTTCATGAAAAGACCAACTGTTAAGCTCGGGGGTGGATCGATCATGCTTTGGGCTTGTGTTGCAGCCAGTGGCATGGAGAATGTTTCTCTGGTAGAGGGAAGAATGAATTCAATTAAATACCAGCAAATTCTGGAAGCAAGCATCACACCGTCTGTAAAAAAGCCAAAGGTGAAAAGAGGATGGCTTCTACAACAGGATAATGAACCTAAATACACCTCAAAATCCACAATGGACTACCTCAAGAGGCTCAAGCTGAAGATTTTGCCATGGCCCTCACAGTCCCCTGAGAATTCATCATCGAGAATCTGTGGATAGACCTCAAAAGAGCAATGCATGCAAGATGGCCCAAGAATCTCACAGAACTGGAAGCCTTTTGCAAGGAAGAATGGGTGAAAATCCCCCAAACAAGAATTGAAAGGCTCTTAGTTGGCTACAAAAAATGTCTACAAGCTGTGATACTTGCCAAAGGGGGTGTTCCTAGGTACTGCCATGCAGGGTGCCCAAACTTTTGCTTCAGGCCCTTTTCCTTTTTTGTTATTTTGAAACTGTAAAAGATGGAAATAAAAAAAGTTTTCTTGCTTAAAATATTAAAGAAATGTGTCATCTTTAACGTTATGCCTTTTGGAAATCAGATGATCTTTTATTCTCTTAGCTATTCACAGTAACAGAAATTTTCACCGGGGATACCCAAACTTTTGCATGCCACTGTATATCCCAGATGAAGCTTCTAACATTACAGATCTATCTCAGCATATCACTCAGTAAATCCAGAAAATTAAGGGAATTGGAGAAAAGATGGTTTACTGATGGTAAGGGAACCTGGCCATGGCCTTTTAACATTTTTGGAGACTTCTGGGGAATGCTTCTGCATGTAGCTATAATAGTTTTAATTACAATCATAGTAATTCTTATAAGATATGTTAGTCCCCTTCTTATGGCTTGTTGTAAACGTGATGGATTGCTTTAAATTTTATCATCAAATGATAAAGTTGTTAGGTTTTCCACAAAAGATATCTCCTGACTTTTCACACCTTTTGGTTTCGACAAGAGGCGGTTGCTGATGGAGCTTAAGACAGGACATTCCTTTATCAATTCAAATTTAAATTTCAGTGGAGTCTTTTATCTAAGTTATTAAGTGTTGCTCTATTTGAGTAGCTGAGATGTCTATTGAACTGATTGTTCTTTTGTATCAACCTGAGTGTTCTTGTGTATCGGTGGCTTTATAACTTGTAACAATTCTGACATCAGGCAGTGAACTTGTTGAACATCTGGAGGGATAAGAACGCTTCTCCCCTGATGTCAGGACCAAGTTCACTTGCCGGCTGAGATAGAAGAAATAAACTGGTGAAAAGATATGTAATGATCTTTTTGTGCTGTGGTTATTTGATCCGGCAAATTTACGTTTACAGAGGTGGTGATGGATAAGCACTACAAGCAGGTAGTTACCCCTAAGTAAACCTGGGTGACTGTCAGGATAGCGAAGGGTAATGGGCAGCCAATACAGAGTAACCCTGTGGCCATTCCCTCAGGAATAAGTATACTGCTTTGGATACTGTTGCAGGAGGGGGTGGGGTGACCTACCAGGGGTCGGAGAGCAGTGGTGGGGTGCAACAGTGAAGTTTCTCTGACACTGAGTCTGGTGTTGCGGCTCAGAAAAGAAGTGGGGACGAGGACTACAGTAGTGAAAGAGAATTACATGGTTAGAAGAGTAGGCACAAGATTCTGTGGACATGAAAGAGATACCCAGATTGTGTGTTACCTACCAGCTGCCAGGATCAGGGATGTCTTGGATTGAATCCACATCATTCTAAAGGGGGAGGGTGAGCAGCCAGAAGTTTTGGTACATATTGGCACCAGTGACATAGGTAGGAAAAGGGAAGAGGTCCTGAAGAGGAAATTAAGTAAAAAGCTCAAAAGCACGACTTCCAGGATAGTAATCTCTGGATCGCCGCCTGTGCTATGCACATGAGGGTAAGAAAAGGATGATTTGGAACATGAATGTGTGGCTGAAAAACTGTTGCACAGGGCAGGATGTCAGATTTCCAGATCATTGGGATTTCTTCTGGCCAGTTTGTACGACACTGCTACCACCCTCTGGGTGAAGAAGTCTCCCCTCATGTTCCCCTTAAACAATTCACCTGTCACTCTTAACCCATGACTTCTAGTTGTCGTCTCACTAAACCTCAGTAGAAAAAGCCTGCTTGCATTTGCCCTATCTATACCCCTCACAATATTGTGTACTTCTATCAAATATCCCCTCAATCTTCCACATTCCAGGAAATATAAGTTCTAACCCATTCAATCTTTCCTTATCACTCAGGTTCTACTTTCCCATCAACATCCATATAAATAAGATTGAAAAAGTACAGAGAAAATTTACATCTTTCCTATAAGTGCAATATTCTAAATTAGGTCTTATACAACTTCAACATAATATCCCAACTTCTGTAATCAATACTTCGATCTGTGAAGACCAAAAAGCTTCCTTTACGAACATATCTACCAGTGCTGCCACTTTAAATGAATTATGGACCTATATTCCCATATCCTTTTCTTCTACCAAACCCCTTAGTGCTCTACTGCTCACCATCTAAGACCTACCCTGGTGTGTCCTCCCAAAGTGCAACACCTCACACTTTCCTGAATTAAATTCCATCTGCCACTTCCAGCCAGTTTTTCCAGCTGGTGCAGATCCCGCTGCAAGTATTAATTGTTTTTATCGCTGTCCACACAACCCTAATCTTGGTGTCATCCGCAAATTTGCTGATTCAGTTAACCACATTATCATCCGGATGACAAACAACAATGGACCCAGCACCGATCCCTACAGCACTCCACAAGTCACAGACCCACAGTCAAAGTGGCAACCAGCTAATATCTTTCTCTGGCTTCTCCTGCAAAGTCTCCTTCTAATCCAATTTACTACCTCATCTTGAATGTCAAGCAACTGAACTTTATTGACCAACCTCCCTTGTGGGATCTTGTTAAGTGCCTTACTGAAGTCCATGTGGACAACATCCACTGCCTTGTCTTCAACAGCTTTCCTGGTCACATCCTCAAAAATCTCTGTAAGATTTGTTAGACATGACTCACCATGTTGACTATCCCTAATCAATCCTTGTCCATCCAAATAGTCATATATCTGGTCTCTTAGAATACCTTCCAATAACTTTGCCACTACTGATGTCAGGCTCACCAGCCCATACTTTCCAATGTTTATTCTTTGAGTCTATTTTAAACAGCGGAACAACATTAACTATCCTCCAATGCTCTGGTACTTCACCTGTCACGAAGGATGATTTAAATATCTCTACTAGAGATAAAAGTCCATGATAACTGGTATTTCTGCACTTGTCTCACACAGAGTCCAAGGAACACCTTGTTAGGTCCTGGGGATTTGGCCACCCTTGATTGCCAATTTTTTCCCTTGTTATCCTTCTCCTCTTAAAATATCTGTAGAAGCCCTTAGGATTCTCTCTCCTTCATCCTTCACCTTGTCTGCTAGATTATCCACATGCTTTCTCTTGCCCTTTCTTTCTTCAGAGTTCTTATGTATTCCTTATACTCAAATACCTAATTTGTTCCTACCTGCCTATACCTACTATGCACCTTCTTTATTTTCTTAACCAAGGCCTGCTTTCTTAACCTATTATCCTTGCATTTTATTCTGACAGGCACAGACATACATTGTACTCTCAAAATTTCACCTTTGAAGGCCTCCCACTTTCCAAGTACACCTTTGCAAGAAAACAACCTGTCCTAATCCACATTTGCAAGATCATTTCTGATACCATCATTACGAATCTGGTACCAGTTTCGTAAGTTTTTTAATCTTAAAAAATTTAACCTTTTTAGTTTAATTTATCAAAACTATTTATTTAAACCTTCACTTAGTGATCCCACCTTTTCCCTTTGGAGGAATAAAGGAATTTTTTCCTTTATGGACTTGTTTCAAGAAAGCCGATTGATGTCCTTTGAGAAATTAGTAACTAAATACTGTCTCTTATATTCACATTTTTTGCAATATCTTCAGGTCAGACATTTCTTATAAGAATATTTAAGTAATTTTCCATATATACAAGACTCTGACCTGTTAGACATTATTTTAAAAATGAACCCTTTAGTGAAAGGTTTCATTGGGAAAATTTATAATTTATTATAACAACAGGATAACGATCCTTTACTTAAGATTAAGCAAGATTGGGAAAGAGAGCTTTAATATGAGCTTGATAACAGAGGATTGGTTGCAAATTTTGAAGCTGGTTAACTCTTCTTCGATTTGTGCCAGTCATTCTCTAATCCAATTTAAAATTATACATCATTATGATTTGACAAAGGAGAGATTGTCTAAAATATTTCCTAATGTAAATAGTCAGTGTGATAGATGCAAAACTGAGATAGCTACATTGACACATATGTTTTGGTCGTGTTCTGTATTGAAACAATTTTGGAAATCTATTTTTTCTACAATTTTTAAAGCTTCAAAAATCAATTTACAACCTAATAAATTGACAGTTTTGTTTGGTATAATTCCTCAATATATTCAGGGTATTTCTATATCAGATCAATACATAATTGCATTTGTCACATTATTGGCTAGAAGGGCTATTTTATTAAAATGGAAAGGTGCCTCTGCTCTCACTTTGATACAATGGTTCTCTCAGGTGATGTTATGTCTTAGTTTGGAAAAACTTAGAAGTCGAACTTTTGATCCTAGATTTGACTTCAAGAAAAGGTTGGGTTCTTTTGCCCGTTATTATCATTTGATTTGAGTTAATAAAGATGGCCCTTTTCTGATACTTGGGTATACGGATTTGGTTGGTGGATTGATGTCTTTTTTTTAAATGGAAGCTTGTATGGTGTATAGCTCCGGGTTTGTGCTCCAAATGGGTTTTTTCCCCCCTTTTTTTTGTTATTAGGGGTTTTTTCTGTTTTAGTTAGCAGGGGTTCTTTTTTTCTTTCTGTCTTTTTGCCATAAAAAAGAGCTTTAACATTTTGTTTTTTTTATTATTATTGATATACTGTTCAGCTTGGTTGATAGTTTAACTCTTATTCTACATGTGGATATGTTGTCTTGATTATTTTGATGTACATTTGTATTTTTCTATGTTGTTGATTTTCAGTGATAATTAATAAAAAGATTTAAAAATGAAAATTTCTGATACCATCACAATTGATCTTTCTCCAATTTAGAATCTCAACCTATGAACCAGACCTATGCAAGGGTCATTAAAGGATGAGGGGGAATCTCATTGAAACCTTTCAAGTGTTGAAATGCGTAGACAGAGTAGATGCAGAAAGGTTGTCTCCCATAGTAGGGGAGTCTAGAAGAGGGCACAGCCTCAGGATAGAGGGACGTCCATTTAAAAAGGAGATGCAGAAAAATGTATTTAGCCAGAGTGTGGTGAATTTGTAGAATTTATTACCACAGGCAGCAGTGGATGGTCAGGTCATTGGGTATATTTAAGGTGAAGATTGATAGGTTCTTGATTGGCAATGGCATCCAAGGTTACAGAGAGAAGGCTGGGGAGAGGGGCTGATGAGGGGAAAAAAGGATCAGCCATGATTCAATGGCACAGCAGACCTGATGGGCTAAGTAGCCTAATTCTACTCCTATGTCTTACTAGAACCTTATAAAACCTTACTAGATTAGCTCTCTAGTCTGTCCTGACTGAGCATTGCTGTGACATTTGCCGTAATTAGTAACATCACCCCTTTCCCTTCAATGCCTCTGCTCTATCACACCTAGAATAAACCACAGAATATTGAGCTGGCAGTGCTGTCCTCCTGCAACCAAGTCTCACTAATGGCTATAGTATCACAATTTAATGTGTTGACCCATGCCCTGAGCTCATTTGCCTTTCCTACAATACCTTTTGTATTGAAATCTACTCAACTCACAACATTAGTCCCTCCATGCTCAACCTTTTGGTTTCTGACTTTGTCTGAGGTCTTAACACCATTTGTCTCACTCATTCCCATCCCACTGCAACAGTAGTTTAAACCCCTATCCCCTTTGCAGTACTAGCAAACCTTCCCACTAGGATATTTGTCTTCATTCAGTCTGTTCTGTACAGGTACCACCTTCCCTGGAAGTGAGCTCAAAATTCTGAAGCCATGTGTTAAACTGTATGATCTTCCCATTTCTATCTGCACAACACGTGGCATGGTTAGCAATCTTAAGATCACAACCCTGGAGGTCCTGCCCTTTAACTTAGCACTTTACTCCCTGAACTCACTTTGCAGGACCTCGTCCACCTTCCAACCTATGCCATTAGTATGTATATGGATCATGATCTCTGGCTGCTCACCCTCTCACTTAAGAATGCGGAGGATTCAATCTGAGATGTCCTGGACCCTGGCACCCGGGAAGGACATCATACCATCTGGGAATCTCATTCTCATCCACAGAAGCTCCTTTCTGATCCGCTAATGAATTGCCTATCACCAGAGTCATTGCCAGGGAGGGAACATTGAGGGAAGGGAGGGAACGTCGACTCAGACCATGAGAGGCCTGTGTCGGGCATTTTCATGCCTTACAAGGCGCAGATTGGAAGTCTGTGTGGGGCGCCACTCCTCGCACAGACACTAGAGCAAAGGTTAAGTGCCTTGCTCAAGGACACAAACACGCTGCCACAGCTGAGGCTCGAACTAGCGACCTTCAGATCACTAGATGAACACCTTAACCACTTGGTCACGTGCCCAACACAATGTAATCACAATGCAGTCATTGCCAGAGACCTGTTTAAAGCTTCACAATCTAATAAATGTTACCGATTGATGTGACTACATTGTTTTATTGTCAAAATTGGCAATTGTATGCAATCCTCTCTGGAAATACTGAATTGGGGAGTTTGCCTACAATACAATTTTTACAATAATTTGTAATACGATTGGCTTTTATCTCTTAGGTTTAATATGGACAATCAAATAAATGTTGCCTTTCAATTTATAAAATACTTAAAATAATTCTGTTTATAAGTTACTGCAGAGTGATAATATGGGAAATTGCAATTAATTGCAGTTTCCTCAGATAACATGGAACTGCTATTTAGGAAGTTATAAGACTATAAGACATAGGAGCAGAATTAGGCCATCTGGCCCATCAAGTGTCCTCTCTAATTCACCATGGCTGATCCATCTTTTCCTCTCAGCCCCAATCTCCTGCCTTCCTCCTGCATCCCTTTCTGACCTAACCAATCAAAAATCTATCAACCTCTACCTTAAATATATATTCAGACTTGGCCTCCACAGCTGTCTGTGGGAAAGAATTCCACAGATTCACCACTCTTTGGCTAAAGAAATTCCTCTTCATCTTTGTCTAAAAGGATATTTTACTTTACTGAGACTGTGTCCTCTGCTTTAGACTCTCCCACCATAGGAAACATCCTCTCCACATCCACTCAATCAGGGCTTTTCACCATTCAATAGGTTTCAATGAGATCACCCCTCATTCTTCTGAATTCTAGTGAATACAGACCCAGAGCCATCAAACTTTCTTCATTTAGAAAGTAGTCAACCCTTTAATTTTTTGTACCAAAAGGCATGATCATACTCTTCCCAACAGTGTATTCCATCTGCCACTGTTTTGCCCATTCTCTTAATCTGTCTAAGTCCTTCTGTAGCCTTTCTACTTCCTCAAAAACTACCTGCCCCTTCACCTATCTTCGTATCATCTGCAAATTTTGCAATCAAGCCATCAATTCCATCATCAGTCATTAACTGTAATGCAAAAAGTATCGGTCCCAACACAGACCCCTGTGAATCACCACTAATCACTGGCAGCCAACCAGAAAAGCCTCCCTTTATTCACATTCTTTACCTCCTGCCAGTCAGCCAGTGCTTTATCCATGTTAGAATCTTCCCTGTCATACCGTAGCTCATTAAGCAGCTTCATGTGTGGCACCTTGTCAAAGACCTTCTGAAAATCCAAGTACACATGAACTGATTCTCCTTTGTCTATCTTGCTTGTTATTTCTTCAAAGAATTCAACAGGTTCATCTGGGAAGATTTTCACTTGAGAAATAGTGCTGACTACAGCTTATTTTATCATGTGCCTCCAAATACTCCAAAACCATATGCTTAGCAATCGACTCCAACATCTGAGGTCAGACTAATTGCCCTAAAGTTTCCTTTCTTTGGCCTCTCTTCCTTCCTGAGTGATAGATAGATAAATACTTTATTGATCCCAAAGGAAATTGCAGTGTCACAGTAGCATTACAAGTGCACAGATATACAAATTTTAGAAGAATAAAAAAAATAACCTCAAACAGTCTAACAGAAGGAAGTCATCACTTTCCTGGCTATAGGTTGACTCATTATGGAGCCTAATGGCTGAGGGTAAGAATGACCTCATATAGCGCTCTTTGAAGCAGTACAGCTGTCTTAGTCTATTAGTGAAAGTGCTCCTCTGTTCAGCCGAGGTGGAATGCAGAGGGCAAGAAAAATTGTACAGAATTGCCAGAATTTTCTGTATGGTTCTTTATTCTAGTGCAGCCTCCAGTGAGTCCAGTTTGACTCTTATAACAGAGCCAGCCTTTCTAATCAGTTTATTGAGCCTGTTGGCATCACCCATGTTGATACCATTGCCCCAACACACCACCACATAGAAGATTGTACTGGTGACAACACACTGGTAGAACATGTGAAGGAGAGGCCTGGATACGACAAAGGATCTCAGTCTCCTCAGGAAGTTAGGTGACTCTGGTCCTTCTTGTACACAGCCCGTGTTGGTCTGTCATCCATGTGCACCCAAAAGTAGTTGTAGGTCCTCACCATCAATAGTAACATGGAGCAGTGCAGGCTTAGTCTTCCTAAAGTTCATTACCATCTCCTTTGTGGAGTGATATTTGCAATTCTCCACTCTTCCGGAATCTAGTGATGCTTGAAATATCATTACTAATACTTCCGCAATCTCTTTAGCCACCTCTTTCATAACCCTGTGGTGTGCACCACCTGGTCCAGGTGACTTATCTACCTACAGACCTTTCAGTTTCCCAAGAACCTTCTCCCAAGTAATGCTAACTTCACACATTTCATGACCTCTGACACCTGGAACTTCGACAATACAGCTAGTGTGAAGACTGATGCAAAATACATATTCAGTTTATTCACCATGTCCTTGTGCTCCATTGTTACCTCTCCAGCATCATTTTCCAGCGGTCTGATATCCACTCTTGCCTCTCCTTTACACTTTATGTATTTGATGAAACTTTTGGTATCCTCTTTAATATTATTGGCTGGCTTACTTTCATATTCCATCTTTACCTTCTTATTATTACTTTTTTAGTTGCCTTCTGCTGGTTTTTAAAAAGCGTCCCCATCCTCTAATTCAGGGGTCCCCAACCTTTTTTGCACTGCGGACCGGTTTAATATTGACAATATTCTTGCAGACCGGCCGACCTGGGGGGGTGGGGGTAGTGTTGCCGACGGACGAGAGTAGCAGTCAAATACGTTGTGTTTACCCCGAAAAAGACTACAATGACCATGAAGCCTTGCCATGAAGACTTTTTCCTAAAAGTCGTTTCTGGCGATTCTGTACCAGTGGGGGGGGGGGTGTTAATCACGACCAGAATATAGGTGATAAGTGGCTAATACACTCAATCTCGTTTCTAAAAGGGTTTATCCAATGAATTTAATGTTAAACATACAGCACATATTTTCCTCGCATGAATATAGTGATAAGTCAATTATCATGGGAGGACAGGGGAGCTTGAAGTAAGTGTTGAACAAACTTCCAGTGGAAGTGGTAGAGGCAGGTTCGATATTATCATTTAAAGAAAAATTGGATAGGTATGTGGACAGGAAAGGAATGGAAGGTTATGGGCTGAGTGCAGGTCGATGGGACTAGGTGAGAGTAGCGTTCGGCACGGACTAGCAGGGCAGACATGGCCCGTTTCCGTGCTGTAATTGCTATATGGTTATATAAGTCACTTATAATCAATAGCATCATAACATTTTAAGTAACGTTTGGATATTAAACACACAGCACATATTTTCCCCGTATGAACATATAAAATCATTGCAACACACCAAGTTCGCTGAAACAGTGGGAGCCCTGGGCTTGTTTTCCTGCAACAACACGGTCCCATCGAGGAGTGATGGGAGACAGCGATACTTGAACGGGGTTCCTTATGTCCAGTCTATTCCGCAATTTAGTTTTTGTTGCATTCATTGCAGAGATATATTGGAAATGGAAGCAATATTTTCAGTGCTTTCATTCTTATCTCAGGATATTTAGCCTTGACTTTGATCCAGAATGCCGGCAGAGATGTTATGTCAAACAAACTTTTCAGCCCGCCATCATTGGCAAGCTCGAGGAGTCCATCTTCTTCCTGCGCTAACATGGATGACGCGCAGGTAATGACTGCGCATGCGTTCAAGCTCAACAGTGGGCGTGACAGGGAATGAGGAAAGGTTTTCTCGCGGCCTGGTAGCGCATGTTTTGCGGCCCGGTGGTTGGGGACCACTGCTCTAATTTCTCACTAATTTTTGCTCTATTATGTCTCCTCTTTGGCTTTTGTTGGCTTTGACTTCTCTTGTTAGTCACTGTTGTGTCATCACACCTTTAGAACACTGCTGCCTCTGTGGGAAGTATATATCCTGTGCCTTCCATATTGCTTCCAGAAACTTCAGCCATTGCTGCTCTGCCAACATCCCTGCCAGTGTTCTTTTCCAGTAAATTCTGGCCATGACTGACTGACTTTACTGACTTTAGCTCCTCCTTCTCAAATTTCAGGGTGAATTCAATCATATTATTAAGGATTCTTTTAACTTAAGTGGTCTAATCAATTCCACTTCATTGCAGAACATCCAATTCACAATAGCCAATCCCCTCATGGGCTCAACCATGAGCTGCTCTGAAAAGACATCTAGAAATCCCTCCTCTTGTAATTCAGCACCAGCCTGATTTTCCCAGTCTTCCTGCATATTGAAATTCCCCATGCCTATGGTAACATTGCCTTTTTGGCATGCATTTTCCATTTTCCGTTGTAATTTGCAGACCGCATCCTTACTACAGTTTGCATTAGAAACATTGCACATGTACAGCACAATACAGGCCCTTTGGCCCACAAAGTTGTGTCAAACAGGTCCCTACCTTAGAAATTACTAGGCTTCCCCACAGCCCTCTATTTTTCTAGGCTCCATGTACCTATCCAAAAGTCTCTTAAAAGACCCTATTGTATCAGCCTCCACTACCGTTGCCGGCAGCCCATTCCACACACTCACCACTCTCTGAGTAAAAAATTTACCCCTGACATCACCTCTGTACCTACTCCCCAGCACCTTAAACCTGTGTCCTCTTGTGGCAACCATTTCAGCCCTGGGAAAATGTTTCTGATTATCCACATGACCAATGCCTCTCATCGTCGCTTCAAGGAGAAAAGGCCGAGTTCACTCAACCTGTTTTAATAAGGCATACTCCCCAATCCAGGCAAAATCCTTGTAAATCTCCCCTGCACCCTTTTTATAACTTCCATATGCTTCCTGTAGTGAGGCAGCCAGAACTGAGCACAGTACTCCAAGTAGGGTCTAACCAGGGTCTTATATAGCTGCAACATTACCTCTTGGCTCCTAAGTTCAATTCCGCAATTAATGAAGGCCAATACCACAACGTCAACCTGTGCAGCTGCTTTGAGCGTCCTATGGACTTGGACCCCAAGGTCCCTCTGATCTTCCACACTGCCAAGAGTCTTACCATTAATACTATATTCTGCCATCATGAACCACTTCACACTTATTTGGGTTGAACTCCAGCTGCCACTTCTCAGCCCAGTTTTGTATCCTATCAATGTCCCACTGTAACCTCTGACAGCCCTCCACACTATCCACAACACCTCCAACCTTTGTGTCATCAGCAAACTTACTAACCCATACCTCCATATCCTCTTCCAGGTCATTTATAAAAATCATGAAGAGCAAGGGTCCCAGTACAGATCCCTGAGGCACACCACTGGTCACTGGCCTCCATGCAGAATACAACCTGTCTACAACCACTCTTAGCCTTCTGTGGGCAAGCCAGTTCTGGATCCACAAAGCAAATTCCACTTGGATCCCATTCCTCCTTACTTTCTCAATAAGCCTTGCATGGGGTGCCTTACCAAATGCCTTGCTGAAATCCATATACACTACACCTACTGCTCTTCCTTCATTATTGTGGTTAGTCACATCCTCAAAAAATTCAATCAGGCTCATAAGGCACGACCTACACTTGACAAAGCCATGCTGACTATTCCTAATCATATTATACCTCTCCAAATGTTCATAAATCCTGCCTCTCAGGATCTTCTCCATCAACTTACCAACCACTGAAGTAAGACTCACTGGTCTATAATTTCCTGGGCTATCGCTACTCCTTTTCTTGAATAAAGGAACATCATCCGCAACCCTCCAATCCAGCGGAACCTCTCCCGTCCCCATTGATGATTGAAAAATCATTGCCAGAGGCTCAGCAATCTCCTCCCTTGCTTCCCACAGTAGCCTGGGGTACATCTCATCTGGTCCCGACAACTTTCTAAAAGCTGCAGCACATCCTCTTTCTTAATATCTACATGCTCAAGCTTTTCAGTCTGCTGCAAGTCTGCACTACAATCACCAAGATCCTTTTCCAAAGTGAATACTGAAGTAAAGTATTCATTAAGTACCTCTGCTATTTCCTCCGGTTCCATATACACTTTCCCAATGTCACACTTGATAGGTCCTATTCCTCCATGTCTTATCCTCTCGCTCTTCACATACTTGTAGAATGCCTTAGGGTTTTTCTCAATCCTGCCCGCCAGGACCTTCTCATAGCCCCTTCTGGCTCTTCTAATTTCCTTTTTAAGCTCCTTCCTGTTAGCCTTATAATCTTCTAGATCCCTAACATTACCTAGCTCTCTGAACCTTTTGTAAGCTTTTCTTTTTTTCTTGACTAGATTTATTACAGCCTTTGTACACCACGGTTCCTGTACCCTACCATAACTTCCCTGTCTCATTGGAACGTACCTATGCAGAACTCCACACAAATATCCGCTGAACATTTGCCTCATTTCTTCCGTAAATTTTCCCTGAGAACGTCTGTTCCCAATTTAAGCTTCCAATTTCCTGCCTGATAGCCTCATAATTCCCCTTACTCCAATTAAACACTTTTCTAACTTGTCTGTTCCTATCTCTCTCCAATGTTATTGTCAAGGAGATAGAATTATGAACACTATCTCCAAAATGCTCTCTCACTGTGAGATCTGACACCTGACCAGGTTCATTTCCCAATACCAAATCAAGTACAACATCTCCTCTTGTAGGCTTATCTACATATTGTGTCAAGAAACCTTCCTGAACACACCTAAGAAACTCCACCACATCTAAACCCCTTGCTGTAGGCAGATGTCAATCGATATTTGGGAAATAAAAATCTCCCATCATGACAACTCTGTTATTATTACACCTTTCCAGTATCTGTTTCCCTATCAGCTCCTCGATATCTCTGTTAACTATTAGGTGGCCTATAAAAAACACCCAGTAAAGTTATTGACCCCTTCCAGTTCCTAACCTCCACCTACAGAGACTCCGTAGACAATCCCTCCATGACGTCCACCTTTTCTGAAGCCGTGACACTATCTCTGATCAACGGTCCCATGCCCCCATCTCTTTTGCCTCTCTCCCTGTCCTTTCTGAAGCATCCATATTGACTGTATATAACTCCCATCAGGATCTTTTTACCCTTGCAGTGCCTTAGCTCTATCCACAATGATCCTACACCTTCTGATCCTATTTCACTTCTTTCTAATGATTTTATTTCATTTTTTTAACCAACAAAGCAACACCACCCCTCTGCCTTCCTGCCTGTCCTTTTGATACAATGTGTGTCCTTGGACATTAAGCTCTCTTGTGATAACATTGAAGCTGATAAGTTAGAGCCAAACAAATAAAAATATCAAAGTATTCAGCTCAGTGAAATATATTACAATGTAATTTTATTGTAGAAGGTGGAAATCGTGCAGTTTCTTATGGAAATCCTGTTTTAAGCCAAATTGGAAGTTTTATGATATAATTATCTCTAATTTACAGGCTTTAAGTTTTTCAATCAAATAAACAAAACCAAACGATGCAGCAAGAGAATCTTCACAAAATGAAGTTGTTTCTAACACGTTTCTATATTGTTTTATTGTCAGAAGTGGCTATTGTATGCAGTTTTCTGTTGAAACACGGATTTAGCTAAACTGGATGTTCTATGTTATTATTGGTTATGAATGGCACTGATGATGGTGCCTACGAACAATGCACCAAAGACTACATCTTACAGACACCTCAAAACGTTACATTTTGATGGCGTGTTTTCCGGCTGATTGAGTGATCTGGCACTTTGCTAACTTCGAGGGGGTTCATAAGACATAGGAGCAGAATTAGTCCATTCAACCTTTTGAGTCTGCCTAACCATTCCATCATGGATGATCCCAGATCCCACTCAACCCCATACACCTGCCTTCTTGCCATATCTTTTGATGCATTGCCCAATCAAGAATCCATCAACTTCCACCTTAAATATACCCACTGATGTGGTCACCACTGTAGCAGAGCACACCACAGATTCACTACTGTCTGTCTAAAAAAATTCCTCCTTGCCTCTGTGCTTAAAGGTTGTCCCTCAATTCTGAGGCTGTACCCTCTTGTTCTGGAAACCCTCACCAGGGGAAACATCCTCCCCACATCCACCCTATATATTTCTTTCAACATTCGATAGGTTTCAATGAGATCCCACTGCATTCTTCTAAATTCCAGTGGGTAAAGGCCCAAAGCTGCCAAACACTCCTCACATGTTAATCCCTTCATTCCAAAAATCATCTTTGTGAACCTCCTCTGGACTATCTCCAATGACAACACATCCTTTCTGAGGTATGGGGCCCAAAACTGTTGACAATACTCCAAGTGTGGCCTGGCTAATGTCATATAAAGGCTCAGTATTATCTCCTTGCTTTTATATTCTATTTCCCTTCTTTACCACAGACTCAACTTCTAAATTAATCTTCTGGGAGTCTTGCAGAAGGATTCCTTAGTCCCTTTGCACCTCTGATGTTTGAATTTTCTCCCCATTTAGATAATAGTTCCTTATTATTCCTTTTACCAAAATGCATTATCATATATTTCCCAACACTGTATTCCATCTGTGACTTATTGTCCATTTTTCCAATTTGTCTAAGTCCTACTGCAACCTCAATGCTTCCTCAGCACTACCTACCCCTCCACCTATCCTTGTATCATCCACAAACATTGGCATAAAGCCATCAATCCCATTCCCTAAATCATTGACAAACAATGTGAAAAGTAGCGACCCCCAATACTGACCCAAGGAACACCACTAACCACTGGCAGCCAAACAGAAAAGGCCCTTTTATTCCCACTCACTGACTCCTGCCTGTCAGCCATTCCTGTGTCCATGCCTGTCTCTATCTTGTAATGCCATGGGATTTTATCTTGTTAAGCAGCCTCAAGAGTGGCACCTTATCAAATGAAAATACAAGTAAATGACATCCACTGACTCTCCATTGTCCACTCTGCTTGTTACTTCTTGAAGAACCACTAGGGGGACCAATATCCTGGCAGGGAGGTTAGCGAGGTGAGGTGACTTTAAACTAGAATGGTTGTGGGGTGGGAATCAAATTAAAGAGGCTAGGCGAGAGGAGGTTAGTTCACAACAGGGGGATGGGAACCAGTGTAGAGAGATAGAGGGGTGTAAAGTGAGGGTAGAAGCAAAAAGTAGTAAGGTGAAAAATAAAAGTGGCAGGCCGACAAATCCAGGGCAAGCATCAAAAAGGGCCACTTTTCAACATAATTGTATAAGGGCTAAGAGAGTTGTAAAAGCGCGCCTGAAGGCTTTGTGTGTCAATGCAAGGAGCATTCGTAACAAGGTGGATGAATTGAAAGTGCAGATTGTTATTAATGATTATGATATAGTTGGGATCACAGAGACATGGCTCCAGGGTGACCAAGGATGGGAGCTCAACGTTCAGGGATATTCAATATTCAGGAGGGATAGACATGAAAGAAAAGGAGGTGGGGTGGCGTTGCTGGTTAAAGATGAGATTAACGCAATAGAAAGGAAGGACATAAGCCAGGAAGATGTGGAATCGATATGGGTAGAGCTGCATAACACTAAGGGGCAGAAAACGCTGGTGGGAGTTATGTACAGGCCACCTAACAGTAGTAGTGAGGTCGGAGATGGTATTAAACAGGAAATTAGAAATGTGTGCAATAAAGGAACAGCAGTTATAATGGGTGACTTCAATCTACATGTAGATTGGGTGAACCAAATTGGTAAAGGTGCTGAGGAAGAGGATTTCTTGGAAGGTATGCGGGATGGTTTTTTGAACCAACATGTCGAGGAACCAACTAGAGAGCAGGCTATTCTAGACTGGGTTTTGAGCAATGAGGAAGGGTTAATTAGCAATCTTGTCGTGAGAGGCCCCTTGGGCAAGAGTAACCATAATATGGTGGAATTCTTCATTAAGATGGAGAGTGACATAGTTAATTCAGAAACAAAGGTTCTGAACTTAAAGAGAGGTAACTTTGAAGGTATGAGTCATGAATTAGCTAAGATAGACTGGCAAATGACACTTAAAGGATTGATGGTGGATATGCAATGGCAAGCATTTAAAGATTGCATGGATGAACTACAACAATTGTTCATCCCAGTTTGGCAAAAGAATAAATCAAGGAAGGTAGTGCACCCGTGGCTGACAAGAGAAATTAGGGATAGTATCAATTCCAAAGAAGAAGCATACAAATTAGCCAGAAAAAGTGGCTCACCTGAGGACTGGGAGAAATTCAGAGTTCAGAAGAGGAGGACAAAGGGCTTAATTAGGAAGGGGAAAAAAGATTATGAGAGAAAACTGGCAGGGAACATAAAAACTGACTGTAAAAGCTTTTACAAGTATGTAAAAAGGAAAAGACTGGTTCTGTCTTTACTAAGGAGGACATAAATAATCTTCCAGAAATAGTAGGGGACAGAGGGTCCAGTCAGATGGAGGAACTGAGCGAAATACATGTTAGTAGGGAAGTGGTGTTAGGTAAATTGAAGGGATTAAAGGCAGATAAATCCCCAGGGCCAGATGGTCTGCATCCCAGAGTGCTTAAGGAAGTCGCCCAAGAAATAGTGGATGCATTAGTGATGACTTTTCAAAACTCTTTAGATTCTGGGCTAGTTCCTGAGGATTGGAGGGTGGCTAATGTAACCCCACTTTTTAAAAAAGGAGGGAGAGAGAAACCGGGGAATTATAGACCGGTTAGCCTAACATCGATGGTGGGGAAACTGCTGGAGTCAGTTATCAAAGATGTGATAACAGCACATTTGGAAAGCGGTGAAATCATCGGACAAAGTCAGCATGGATTTGTGAAAGGAAGATCATGTCTGACAAATCACATAGAATTTTTTGAGGATGTAACTAGTAGAGTGGATAGGGGAGAACCAGTGGATGTGGTATATTTGGATTTTCAAAAGGCTTTTGACAAGGTCCCATACAGGAGATTAGTGTGCAAACTTAAAGCAGACGGTATTGGGGGTAAGGTACTGATGTGGATAGAGAATTGGTTAGCAGACAGGAAGCAAAGAGTTGGAATAAACGGGACCTTTTCAGAATGGCAGGCAGTGACTAGTGGGGTACCGCAAGGCTCAGTGCTGGGACCCCAGTTGTTTACAATATATATTAATGACTTGGATGAGGGAATTAAATGCAGCATCTCCAAGTTTGCGGATGACACGAAGCTGGGCGGCAGTGTTAGCTGTGAGGAGGATGCTAAGAGGATGCAGGGTGACTTGGATAGGTTGGGTGAGTGGGCAAATTCATGGCAGATGCAATTTAATGTGGATAAATGTGAAGTTATCCACTTTGGTGGCAAAAATAGGAAAACAGATTATTATCTGAATGGTGGCCGATTAGGAAAGGGGGAGCTGCTACGAGACCTGGGTGTGATTTTACACCAGTCATTGAAAGTGGGCATGCAGGTACAGCAGGCAGTGAAAAAGGCGAATGGTATGCTGGCATTTATAGCGAGAGGATTCGAGTACAGGAGCAGGGAGGTACTACTGCAGTTGTACAAGGCCTTGGTGAGACCACACCTGGAGTATTGTGTGCAGTTTTGGTCCCCTAATCTGAGGAAAGACACCTTGCCATAGAGGGAGTACAAAGAAGGTTCACCAGATTGATTCCTGGGATGGCAGGACTTTCATATGAAGAAAGACTGGATGAACTAGGCTTGTACTCGTTGGAATTTAGAAGATTGAGGGGGGATCTGATTGAAACGTATAAAATCCTAAAGGGATTGGACAGGCTAGATGCAGGAAGATTGTTCCCGATGTTGGGGAAATCCAGAACGAGAGGTCACAGTTTGAGGATAAGGGGGAAGCCTTTTAGGACTGAGATTAGGAAAAACTTCTTCACACAGAGAGTGGTGGATCTGTGGAATTCTCTGCCACAGGAAACAGTTGAGGCCGGTTCATTGGCTATATTTAAGAGGGAGTTAGATATGGCCCTTGTGGCTACGGGGATCAGGGGGTATGGAGGGAAGGCTGGTGCAGGGTTCTGAGTTGGATGATCAGCCATGATCATAATAAATGGCGGTGCAGGCTTGAAGGGCCAAATGGCCTACTCCTGCACCTATTTTCTATGTTTCTATGTTTCTATGAACAGATTTGTCAGCCAAGATTTCCATTTACAGAAACCATGCTGACTTTAACTTACTTTATTAGTCTCTGAGTACACTGAAACCTTATCCTCAATAACAGACTCCAGCACTTTCCAAACGACAGAAGTTAGGCTAAGTGGCCTATAATCTCCTTTCTTTTGCCTTCCTCCCTTCTTTATGAGTGAAGTGACATTTGCAATTTTCCTGTCCTCTGGGACCAATCAAGTGATTCTTGAAAGATCATGACTAATACATCCGTTATCTCTTCAGCAACCTTTCTCAGGACTCTAGGATGTGGTCCATCCTGTCCAGGTATCTTGTCCACCTTAAGACTTGAATTTGCCTTGTACTTTTTCCTTTGTAATAGCAATGGCACTCACTCCTGCTCCCTGACACTCACAGACCTCTGGCACCTCTGAAGACCGATGCAAAGTATTTATTAATTTCATCTGACATTTCTTTGTCCCCCACAAATACCTCGCCAGCATCATTTTCCAGTGGTCCAGTAGCAAATCTCACCTCCCTTTTACTCTTTATCTAACTGAAAAAAAATTATTTAGTATTCTGCTTTACACTATTGACTATTTTGCCCTCATACTTCACCTTTCCCTTCTTACAGCTTTTTTAGTTGCTTTTTGCTGGATTTTAAAAGCTTCCCAATTATCCAACTTCCCACTCACTTTTGCTACCGTATATGCCATTTCCTTGGCTTTTATGCAGTCCTGAACTTCCTTTGTTACCTACAGTTGCCTACCCCTGCTATTTGAGAACTACTTCTGTGGGACATATCTATCCTACACCTTGTGAACTATTCCCAGAAACTTCAGCCGCCTCTGCTCTGCTGTCATCCCAACCAGTATCCTCCTCTAATCCACCTGGGCAAGCTCCTCTCTCATGCCTCTGCAGTTCCATTTATTCCATCGCAACACTGATACATGTGAATTATGCTTCTCCCTCTCCAATTGCAGTATGAATTCAAACATATTATGATCACTGTCTCCTAAGGGTTCTTTACATTAAGCTCTCTAATAAGATCTTGGTTATTAAACAACACCCAATCTAAGATAGCCTTTCCCCTAGTAGGCTCAAGGACAAGCTGCTCTAAAAAGCCATCTCGAAGGCATTCAACAAATGAAGTTGAATGAAGTTATCCCCATTGGTTCAAAAGCCTGATGGTTGAAGGATTATAACTGTTCTTGAACCTTGTGGCGAGCGTCCTGAGGCTCCTGTGCCTTCTTCCTGATGGCAGCAATGAGAAGACTGCATTTCCCGGGTGGTGGAGGTCCTTGATGATGGATGCTGCTTTTCTGCAGCAACTCTCTTTGTAGATGTGCTTAATAGTGGGGAGGACTTTACCCATGATGGACTGAGCTGTTCCAATATTTTTTTGTTGGATTTTCCATTCAAGAGCATTGGTGTTTCCATACGAAGCTGTGATGCAGCCAGTCAACGTACTCTCCAGTTATGTGTTAGGACAAGGCAAGTCCCCTGGAATGATAATACCGAGGAAGTTAAAATTGCTGACCCAGACGGAATATAAGGTGTTGTTCCTATGGTAGCCTCCAACCTGATGGCATGAACATTGACTTCACTAACTTCAGCTAATGCCCCACTTCCCCCTCGTACCCCATCTGTTATTTATTTATATACACACATTCTTTCTCTCTCTCTCCTTTTTCTCCCTCTGTCCCTCTGACTATACCCCTTGCCCATCCTCTGGGTTTTTCCCCCCTCCCCCTTTTCCTTCTCCCTGGGCCTCCTGTCCCATGATCCTCTCATATCCCTTTTGCCAATCACCCGTCCAGCTCTTGGCTCCATCCCTCCCCCTCCTGTCTTCTCCTTTCATTTTGGATCTCCCCCTCCCCCTTTCAAAACCACCCCATTTAAGCAGATTGCAATGGACATTGTGGAGACCCTGGAAAAAAGCTCAGCAGGATATCAGTACATTCTTGTTGAATGCCACACGATTCCCTGAAGCTTTTCCTCTCCAGTCAGTAACCACTCCAAAACTGATCAGTGCCCTTGTCCAGCTCTTCTCTCGAGTAGGCATCCCAGAGGAAATCCTGACCAACCAGGGAACCAACTTTACATCTTGCCCGATGAGCCAGCTGCATAAGGAGTTGGGCATAACCGCTATTAGGACATTTCCTTATCACTCAGAGACAGATGGCCTGGTGGAGAGGTTTAACCAAACCCTCAAGAGGATGCTCAGAAAGTTTGTATCTGATACAGGGAAGGATTGGGATAAGTGGTTACCCCTTCTGCTTTTTGCCTACAAGGAAGTGCCTCAGGCGTCTACCGGATTCTCCCCTTTCGAGCTGCTCTATGGTTGGCCAGTCCAGGGGCCCCTGGATCTGCTAAAACGGAACTGGGAGGAGATGGTGGCAGCTAATCCTGTAGGGGAGCAAGGTGTTGTACAATATGTCCTCCAGATGAAGGACCGGTTGGAGTGGTACCGAGAGGAGGCCAGACTCAACAACCTGGAGGTCCAGAAGACTCAGAAGCAGTGGTATGACCAGCAGGCACACCAACGTGAGTTCAAACCAGGTCAAAAGGTCTTGTTGCTCCTGCCCTCCTCATCCAGCAAGCTGCTAGCCAAGTGCCAGGGACCTTTTGAGGTTATAAGGAGGATGGGGCCTACAACATATGAGATCCTGCATCCAGAGAAGGAGAAACAAAAGCAAACTTACCATGTGAACCTCTTGAAAGCCTGGGAGGGAAGAAGCAGCCCTCCTTCCATCACCTCACTACTGGCACACTGGGTGATTGAGGAAGATGACACTATGGTGTAGTGGAGGCCTGGAAATAGCCTGCCAAGGTGAATCTCTCTCACCTGGATGGTAAGAAGCCAGTTGAATTGCAAGTCATATTCAACACCTTCCCTCAGTTGTTCACACAGAAACCAGGCCATACAGATGTGTTACAGCATTACATCCGAGTCAAACCAGGTTAGAGTACAGAATGGCAGGCATGCTACCGAGTACCAGAATGTCTGGTGAAGGCGTTGGAGGAGGAGGTCCGCTTGATGTTGGAGCTGGGAGTCATCAAACTGTCTGAAAGTGAGTGGAGTAGCCCTATTGTCATTGTGCCGAAGAAGGATGGAACTCTTCGTATTTGCATTGAAACTGAATGCCATCTCATTTTTCGATGCCTACCTGATGCCCAGGATTGAGGACCTGCTGGAAAGGATTGGGAGAGCCAACTACATCACCACCTTGGACCTCTGCAAGGGGTATAGGCAGGTTCCCCTCGAGAGTCAGTCCCGGCCCCTCACTGCAATCAGGACCCCTCTAGGCCTCTTTAGTTCACAGTGATGCCCTTTGGCTTACGTGGTGCTCCAGCCACATTCCAGAGGCTTATGGACAGAGTGCTGCAAGGTTGTGAGGACTGCAGCGCCGCCTATTTAGATGATGTGGTCATTTTTAGCCTGACCTGGGAGGAACATCTGGAGCACAGTCGTCGAGTTCTAGGTGCAATCAGTGCAGCAGGACTTACACTCAACTTGCTGAAATATGAGTGGGCCAGGCAGGAAACCGGTACCTGAGGTATCAGCTGGGGAGAGGTGAAGTCCGGCCTCAGGTGGATAAAGTTGAGGCCATTCTGAACAGCCCCAGGCACCGTACCAAGACCCAGGTCCGGTCTTTTCTTGGCCTAGTGGGCTGGTACCGACGGTTCATCCCTCACTTTTCAACCCTGGCAGCCCCATTGACCAACTTCACCTGCAAGTTGGCCCGTAATCCTGTGGAATGGAGTGAGGAGTGTGAAAACACTTTCCAGGGCCTGTAGGAGAAATTATGCTCTTCCCCGTGTTGCAGAGTCTTGACTTTGAACGCTGCTTCAAACCAGGGAGAGCCAGGTAAGGAATGTCCTGTGTTGTGTCTCAGCAGGAAACTTCAACCTCGTGAAATCCGGTACTCCACAATCGAGAAGGAGTGTCTGGCAATCAAGTGGGTGTTGGACAGCCTCAGGTACTACCTTCTTGGGAGGGAGTTTGACCTCCAGACGGCCCACAGAGCCCTGACCTGGATCCAGACAATGAAGGACTGGAATGCCAGGGTGACTAGGTGGTACCTGGAACTTCAACTTTTCAAGCTTTCAAGCTCTGTGTGCGGCACAAAGCAGGCAAGGAGAACATCACAGCGGACTTCCTGTCAAGACTGCCCAACATTGCCGCTGGAGGAGGAGAGTGGTAATGTGACGAAGGCTCGTCACTGATTACGGATGGCACATGGCACACTCAGTAAAACACTCAAAGGGTCATCCGCACACATTATTCCCCTCTGTTATTGTGGTGAGTGCACGCATCACAATAAATCAACAGTCACAATTTTACACTCATCCCCAGCAGTAATAGGTATGAAAAAAAAGAAACATACTATGTCACAGTTTAATTTTCTCAGGTCAATTTATTCATATTCATCTTTCCAGAAGTGTTTTGCCAAAGTGTCATGATAATCTGACGGTTCTCTCCTCCACACTCACTGGGTCTGAAACAGAGCTGCTGCTGCATATAGAGGCAGCAGCAACCTGCACAGGTGTGCTGATGGTGGAGGATACTATCTTTAACTGGGTCAAGGGTTAGGTTACCTAATTACTCATCTTGTGGTAAAGTTTTGGGGTTTATTTAAGTTATTTAACTGGGAAATGGTGAATCCTATGATGAGGTATATGTGTTTATTGTGAGAACGGGCAGTAGAGTTTCAGATTGTGTGAAATGGAAGATAATTGAGTTAATTAGCTTTTGGTTGGTCTGGGGGAGGGGCTTAGCAGTTATAAGCCTCGGGTTACCAAGGCTTTGGGTTGTTTTTTTTGTTTAGTCTGAGGGTGGCTGTTAACCAGACAGGTGACAATTGCAAGCTGTATATATATTGTATTTTTTTTTCTTGTTTTGATGTGGACGTCCAAGTTTTTGTTTTTCCATTATTTTTGTAAATAAAAGCACCTCAATCTATTTTTGCGACTCAAGCCATCTTGTTATTTTTCTTAGACAGTTGACCCACAGTTTTTGTGACAGAAAGACAGATTTTGACAAACTGTATGTTTTGTTATACCATTGGATCTATCTTCTGAAGCTTACAATGAAATAAATGCTACCAATCAATTCATCATAATAACATAAAGCAAACAAAACTGGTTGCGACAAGGTACCACATACTTAGTCTACTCTGAATTAGCTCCATTTGCCTGTGTTCGGTCGAAATCCCTCCGGCCTTTTTGATCCACCCTATTAAATATTAAAAGTCCTATTAAAAATTATAATTGTATCCGCTTTGATCACTTCTTCTGGCAGCTTGTTCTCTGCACCCTCCAACCTCGGTGTAAAAATGCTTATCCTGAGATAATATTTTCTATTTTACCTTTAAATAGATGCCAGTTTTAGGCAATTCTACCTTAGGAACAATGTTATATCTAACCACCTTACCTACCTCCACCCCTATGATTTTATAAATCTCAATATGTCCTCACCCAGTGGCCTACTTTCAGATTTACACTATCAACAATATTTTCTTTTAGATACTGGTTCTTTTGTTTATACCCCCACGTGTTCAATTGCTATCCTCATCAAAAAGCACTGCTGAATCTGGTTACATAACCCAGGGGTCCCCAACCTTGTGGACTGGTTTAATATTGACAATATTCTTGCGGACCGGCCTACCCGGGGGGGGGGGGGTAGGGTTGCCAACGGACAAAAGTAACAGTCAAATACATTGTGTTTACCCCGACAAAGACTACAATGACCATGAAGCCTTGCATGGGCACCAGTGCGCATGCGTGTACGTGCCAATTTTTTTCTACAAATCGTTTTTGGCAATTCTGTTGGGGGGGGAGGTGTTAATCACGACTGGAATATAGGTGATAAGTGGCTAATACACTCAATTTCGTTTCTAAAAGGGTTTATCTCACGAATTTAATATTAAACACACAGCACATATTTTCCACGCATGAATATATTGATAAGTCAATTATCAGGTGAGGACAGGGGAGCTTGAAGTAAGTGTTGAATGAACTTCCAGTAGAAGTGGTAGAGGCAGGGTCGATATTATCATTTAAAGTTAAATTTGATAGGTATATGGACAGGAAAGGAATGGAGGCTGAGTGCAGGTCGATGGGACTAGGTGAGAGTAGTGTTCGGCATGGACTAGAAGGGCAGAGATGGCCTGTTTCCGTGCTGTAATTGTTATATGGTTATATAAGTCACTTATAAGTCAATAGCATCATAACATTTTAAGTAACGCTTGGATATTAAACACACAGCACATATTTTCCCCGTATGAACATATAAAATCATTGTAACACACCAAGATCGGTGAATCAGTGGGAGTCCTGGGCTTGTTTTCCTGCATCATCGAGGAGTGATGGGAGACAGCGATACTTGAACGGGGTTCCTTATGTCCAGTCTATTCCGCAATTTAGTTTTCGTTGCATTCATTGCAGGGATATGTTGGAAATGGAAGCAACGTTTTCAGTGCTTTCATGGCTATCTCAGGATATTTAGCCTTGACTTTGATCCAGAATGCTGGCAGAGATGTTATGTCAAACATACTTTTCAGCCCGCCGTCATTTGCAAGCTCGAGGAGTTGATCTCGTTCCTGCACTGACATGGATGACGTGTGCATAATGACCTCGCGTGTGTGACAGGGAATGAGGAAAGATGCAGCTGACTCAAATTGCCAAATCATATCGTTTCCTCGCACATGCTTTGTGGTCCGGTTGTTGGGGACCGCTGACATAACCATTCCTGGTTCAGAGATCCTTCTGTTCTTTCCTCACCTTCAGAATTTTACTGGATTTTAAAATTAATTTCCCTCAAACTTTCTCCCAACTGGATGATTGATAACAAGTGTTAAACTTTATCTCTGGCTATATGTCTGATTAATGCTTTCAGATCTGCTGCATACAATGCAGGAAATACAGGAATTTAACCGTATTAGGATGACCTATTTTGACAATCTCCCAATAGCTACAAATACAAACTCCCAATTCACTGATTAAAAAAGAACACTTTATTAGCAAAGAATCATAGAAGAAACATTTTTACCAAAAAAAATCCAAATATACAAATTGAGAAAATATAAGTCGTAACGTGTATGGCAAAAATAGATTTTAGAAAAATCTGCAATCACCTGACAGTACGTCAAATGCTTATACTCCTTTTACATCAATTATAATTTAATCTGCAAAATCAAGTGTCAAAGAATAGCTACAATTTACTCAAAATATCTGCACAAAAGGTTTAGTGGCATAAAAAATATTTGAAAGACATAGCTTTTGACTAATGAAAATTAAAGAATGGGCTATCAAATCCACTGTCCTGTTGAGTATTGTTTGTATTTTGTGGCATGAGTAAAGGATGCTTCGTTTGACTACAGTCTTTAGTTAGATGTGATACACATGTCTCTGTCCTTTGGCCCAACTGGGCACTATTAATTATTACAGGGACCGGATTTAAAACTTCTTGCTGTTGCTCTATATGCAATCCTGAAAAAGTATTTTCATCAACAGAAAAAGAACTAATGTCGGAGGCTGCAGAGGAAACAGAGGGACATAATTGTGCAATACCACTTGCCATGGAAAATGGTTTATGTTGCGTGTTTGTATATGAAGAGGGTGTAGACCCACCACTTAACTTAGAACATTTAATAGTCATGCTATAATCATCTAGACGACAAGCGTTTCTACCTGTCGGCCTAAAACTGAAAGTGTCTATTTTACGACAGTCAGCAGCTTCGAAGTTAACAACATAACTCCCTTCATCTCTCTCAGGGGATTCACAAATGTCAGAAGATGCCCCAGTCAAAGTTTCAGGGCAGATATACACTTTGGAGGAATACTTTGAAGATGGGATACCATTATGATCGTATGCCATTTCCAAATGGACAGTTTCTTTTAAAGGTGTGATGCCCTTCTGTTGGCATGATCTTTGTAACGGTGCTCTATCAGAACAATTATTAGTTGAGCTGAATACATGTGCTTTGTTGAGAGACGCAAGGGACAGAAACTTGGCTGAATTTTGACAATAGACTACACCACTAGCTTTATGATACTTTGGTTCTGACACAACATCATTTGACAAAGAAGAAGCATCCTTGGGGAAAATGCCAGCATTAAGTTTATGAACATTATCTTGTTTACCAGTTGATAAATGTTCACCTGATGTGCCATTTTCAATAGTAGCACCAAATAATGATCTGTTCAATCTTTGTGGCACAAATGCTTTGTGAATTGCATTGCTGGCTGTGCTCTGTACGAATTGTTGGATTCGGTCTTTGCTGGAAGAGAATTTCTCACTTTGGTTTGCCTGCATGTGTGCTGATGCTGGACTCCCTCCAAAATTATCAGAAATATTTGGAGTTGGTTCTGAACTTTTCTTCATAAGTTGTGCTTTAGATAAAAAGATATTAATAAAACATAGCATTAAAAACTCACTCAAATGTTACAAACAGACTGAAAGTACTGGCACTGATTAAAATTTAGCAATTTGTCCAGAAAGATGTAAATTATAGTATGATAGCTTGTACAGAAAAATAATTACTTAACTCATATTGTAATTATTAAATAGCAACACCCTTGTAAAAAATAGTTCATTATTAAATTGGAAAATAAAACTGAACACTCATTTTGAAAGGTTCGGATAACTCAATATGCTTCAATAGTACTGAGTTACCATCTTTTATTTATGGTGCATGCAACACAAATTTTAACTGTAAAAAAACAATTCAAATCACCACTGATCTCGATCTTATGCATTTACCTTGATCAATCAACTTTATCAATTCTATTTGTAGCTGATTTAAAATTCATTACAAAGTTGCCTCAAACAAAACAACATTTCTGCATCTACGTTAAAGGGATAACATGTCCATATTAATAAGAAAAAATCAGTCAAATATGGTGCGATAATCAGGACTGGTATGTTAATTGAAATGTAGAGCACGAATTTATATCTGCATTTATCAAAAATTACCATTTTATCCTAGCCTTCCAGTAGGTAGGACGTTATTTTCCATTTTGTTACCTGTCATTATTAACTAGAATGCTTATCAAATCCATTATTGAATAGAAAGATAAAAAAGCCTACTACAGTAGTTATTAAAAGCTGTCTGGTGGGGAAAACAGCTACATGACACAAGTTCAGCAACTCAGTACTACTTATTTTCATCAGCATGGTTGTTTCTAAAGAAATGTTCAAACTAAGTTTAAAACATTTTTCACCATATATAATACTCAGAACCTAGTACTGCACAGTAACAGGCCCTTATGCCAAGCATGATGACAGATTAAACTAATCCCTACTCTCTGCACATGATCCATATCCCTCCATAGCCTTCATATTCATGTACCTTCAGCATTATTGTATTCCAGAAACTACCATTCCCTGTACAAAACTCCTGCTGGTTAAACTTTCTACTTGTACACTGGGAAACAGATTCTGGCTGTCTACTTTATCAATGCTTCTCATATTTTTTATAAACTGTTATCAGGTCTCCCTTCAGCCTTCAATGCTCCACAGAAAACAATCCAAGTTTGTCCAACCTCTCCTTATTACTCATACTCTCTAATTCAGGCAATATCATGATGAACCTCTTCTGCACCTTCTCCAAAGCCTCCAGATCCTTCCTGTAATGGGTGACCAGAACTGTACACAGAACTCCGTGTGGCCTAATCAAGGTTTTGTACAACTGCATTGTGACTTTTTCATTCTTACATAACGCTCCTATCTGCTACTGATCGATATCCTGTAGATACTTTGACACCATAGAAAAACTACAGCACAGAAACAGGCCTTTTGTCCCTTCTTGGCTGTGCTGAACCATTTTCTGCCTAGTCCCACTGACCTGCACACAGACCATACCACCCCTCCATACACCTCCCATCCATGAGACCCTTCATCACAGTCTGCAGATCCACCAATTTTTGTATCATTTGCAAACTTAAAATCAGCACATCTATATTTTTATCTACAAACCCCATTTCCAGAAAAGTTGGGATATTTTCCAAAATGCAATAAAAACAAAAATCTGTGATATGTTAATTCACGTGAACCTTTATTCAACTGACAAAAGTACAAAGAAAAGATTTTCAATAGTTTTACTGACCAACTTAATTGTATTTTGTAAACATACACAAATTTAGAATTTGATGGCTGCAACACACTCAACAAAAGTTGGGACAGAGGCATGTTTACCATTGTGTTACATCACTTTTCCTTTTAATAACACTTTTTAATCGTTTTGGAACTGAGGATACTAATTGTAGTAGATTTGCAATTGGAAATTTTGTCTATTCTTGCTTGATATAAGACTTCAGCTGCTCAACAGTCCATGGTCTCCGTTGTCTGATTCTCCTCTTCATGATGCGCCATACATTTTCAATAGGAGATAGATCTGGACTGGCAGCAGGCCAGTCAAGCACATGCACTCCGTGTCTGCAAAGCCACGCTGTTGTAGCCCGTGCAGAATGTGGTCTGGCATTGTCCTGCTGAAATAAGCATGGACGTTCCAGGAAGAGACGTCGCCTTGAGGGCAACATACGTCTCTCTAAAATCCTAATATACGTCTCAGAGTCAATGGTACCTTCACATACATGCAACTCACCCATGCCGTGGGCACTGATGCACCCCTATACCATCACAGATGCTGGCTTTTGCACCTTTCCGCTGATGACAATCTGGATGGTCGTTTTCATCTTTGGCACGGAGAACTTGACGCCCGTTTTTTCCGAAAACTAGCTGAAATGTGGACTCATCTGACCACAGCACACGATTCCAGTCTTTCGGTCTATCTGAGATGAGCTCAGGCCCAGAGAACTCGCCGGTGTTTCTGCATAGAGTAGATGTATGGCTTCCTCCTTGCGTAATACAGTTTCAAGTTGCATTTCTGGATGCAGCGACGGACTGAGTTGAGTGACAATGGTTTTCCGAAGTACTCCTGAGCCCAGGTGGCTATAGTTGTCACAATAGCATGACGGTTTCTTAGGCAGTGCCACCTGAGGGCTTGAAGATCACGCGCATTCAACAGTGGTTTCTGACCTTGCCCTTTACGCACTGAGATGTTTCCGAATTCTCTGAATCTTTTCACAATATTACGTGCTGTAGATGTTGAAAGACCTAAATTCTCTGCAATCTTGTGTTGAGAAATGCTCCTTTTGAACTGACTAACAATTCTCCCACGAATTTTGGCACAAAGGGGTGAGCCATGACCCATCCTTGCTTGCAAAGATTGAGCCTTTGATGGACACTACTTTTATACCCAGTCATGATACCTCACCTGCCACCAATTAGCCTGCTTAATGTAGAGTCTTCCAAACCGGTGTTACTTGAATATTCTGCTCACTTTTCAATCTTATTTTAACTCTGTCCCAACTTTTGTTAAGTGTGTTGCAGCCATCAAATTCTAAATTTGTGTATGTTTACAAAATACAATTAAATTTGTCAGTAAAACTATTGAAAATCTTTTCTTTGTACTTTTGTCAGTTAAGTAAAGGTTCACGTGAATTAACATATCACAGATTTTTGTCTTTATTGCATTTTGGAAAATATCCCAACTTTTCTGGAAATGGGGTTTGTATATAATTTAGATACATCACAAACAACAGTGGTCCCAGTACTGATCCCACTGGAACATCACTGGTCACAGAATAACACCCCTCCACCAATATCCTGTGTCTCCTATGGACAAGCTCATTCTGAATCTGAAACATCAAGTCCCCATGGATCCCCTCCATCTTAATCTTCTTAATCAAGTTACCATGAGGAACATTGTCAAACATCTTGGCTGTGGATGTTGTCCATGTTTCACAATATCCACATCAATTCCCTCCTCAAAAAAGCTAAATCAAATTTGCACTGCATGAGCTACACAAAGTCCAAAATCAAAGTCTTAAATTACAAATTTTCAAACTGTCATACATACCCTTGTGGATTTCACAATTATCACGCTTTCGATTCACAAGAGGTGTTTCTATAGCTTTGGCTACTGCAGCCAATTTGCTAGCAGCACTCATTATCTTCTTTTCAGCACTGTAAATAATTATATAGGTATTTTAGTATCAAGTTAAGCATTCTTGAGCCCATAAATTCTAACAATCCAATTTCTATTTCAGCAAAGAACTTTCATAGAATCATACAGCACAGAAAAGTGCATTTCTGACCCACGTCATCCTTGCTGACTCCATTTGGTCACACCTGGCCCATATTTCTTTCAGCCTCTGCTGTTAAAAGATCTTTTAAAATTATGTGATTTTATCTGCCTCTGCCTCTATCTCTTCCTCTGGCAGCTCAATCCAAAGTTACCAACCTCTGTGTAGAAAAAATTGCCCCTTAGAAATACTTTAACTTTCTGCACTCCCACTTTAAACCTAGACTTGCGAGGAAAAAATACTCTACCTATCAAATCTCTTTTCATATAGTCCTCCATTCCAGGCAACATCCAGGTGAATCTCTTCTACTACTACTTTCTTCCATTAGTTTGGCAACCCAAACTATACACAATACTCTAAGCGCCACATTAAGAAGATTTTGAAACAGAACTAGACCTCACAAATTGCATTACATCACACTTATCAGGATTAAATTCTATCTGGCACTACGTCTCTCAACTTTCCAGCTGATCTATGCTTGTTGTACTCTTGGACAATCTTATTTGCTAATCAAGACTCCACCAACTACCATTCTGTCTGCAAACTTATCAATCAGACCACCTACATTCTCAAAGTACTTTACTTACATAACAAGTGCGTGGAATGGGCTGTTGGCGACTGTGGTGGAGGCGGATACGATAGGGTCTTTTAAGGGACTCCTGGATAGATACATGGAGCTTAGAAAAATAGAGGGCTATGGGTAACCCTAGGTAATTTCTAAAGTAAGTACATGTTCGGCACAGCACTGTGGGCCGAAGGGCCTGTATTATGCTGTAGGTTTTCTGTTTCTGTGTTTCTAAACAGCAATGGTCCCTGCACTGATCCTTGCTATACACTACTTGTTGCAGACTTCTAAGAAAAACACCCACCCACCATAATCCTCTGCCTTCTATCACCAGGCCAATTTTAGATACAGTTTGCCAACACTCTTCAGATTCTTTGAACCTTAAACTTCTCTACAAACATACCACAAAGACAACTTAAATCACATCTATTATTCTACACTTACAAACTTCCATATGTTTCTTAGTTAAAAGCAGATTATAATCAAGGCAGGTAGTTTTCAGTAAATTATTGAGCTGATTCCAGCTGACTGACAGCTAGCAGTTCCATAAGAAGTCACCAGTTGTCAGTAGCTCATGCTCATCTCAGTCTATAGCCTTTGATTGAGCATATGAGCTTAAGCTGAAGGTCATGATTTAACAAAAATATATTTAAATTACTATGACATTTAGCTCTAAGAATCAAAGTGATAACTTTCTAGATCGGACAATCCTTAAGTCTTTGACAGTACGTAACAGCTTTATTTCAAGGTTTTGTGTTGTCTCAAATCTCAAAAATTTCTTCAAATAGTGTTGCAGTCTTTAATTTATTGGTAATCACATCAGACAATATTCTGACAGAACCTGACACATTAAGATTTTTACCCTTCATTGTTTCCACCATCGGCCAGTAGTTGATGGAGACAAGTCAAATAGTACTTCCGCATTTTCCGTGCAGTTTGTTGACGTTCTCTTAATACTTCTCCACGAATCATTTCAGCTGCTCGTACCTTGCTCTCCTGAATGTAACACAGCATATCTTCTGCACAAAGCAAGCAAATCTCTCAGGATACAGTCACATTTACCAGAATCTATAAATGTCAATCTCAGAAAAAATATTTTATATAACACCAATTGCAAGGTCAGCACACTCCCAAGTGTTTCACACCCAATGACACATTTTAAAGCACATTCATTGCTAATATGAAAACATACTTCAGTGTTCACTCCGAAATGACCTAATCTATTTTTGTGACATAGATTAAGATATTAACATGAAATAGGAAATCTTGTCTATTCTGCTTTTCCTTGATGTTGCCTTAGTATCTTTAATATCAAATTGGTATAACAGACCAGAATTAATATCAGCATCATTTTGACCAGTACTGCACTGAAATGTCAACTACAAAATTCTGGGGTAAGGATTGAACTCACAATTGCCTCAGAAGGCAGAGTTCCAGTACTTTAATATTCAAAAAGCTTATAGTTTTCTAACCTCATACTGTTCATTTATATCTCCTACTTAAGATTCACAAATATGTCTATCCTGGTAGGCCCAATGTTTCTGCCTGTTCCTGCCCACTTAACTTGTGCCCGCACACCTAGATTCCACTTTGTCACCCTTGGTTCAGTCCCTTCCAACCTACATCTGTGACAGTTGAATCACCAAGATCCCTAGCCCTGATTGGCTCTTTTTCATTATGGGCACTGCTATAGGAAGGTCTTAAAGTGTTCAGTTTCTTTGTTTACAAAATATCTAACCAATTCTCTTTCACCACCACCCTCCTCCACCTTGTGGAACTGGTTTCCGCCCTCAACAATTTCTCTTTTGGCTTCTCCCACTTTCTCCAAACCCAAGGTGTAGCCATGGACACCCACATGAGCTGAAGCTATGCCTGCCTGTTTGAAAGCTTCACAGAACAGTCTATGCTCCAAGCCTATACTAGTAACGCTCCTCAACTTTTTCCATGTTACAAAGATATCATATTGGTGTTGCTTTCTGCACCCATGCTGAGCTTGTCAATTTCATCAACTTTGCTGCAATTTTCCACCCTGCCCTTAAATTTACTTGGCTTATCTCTGAAGACAGACTGTCTATTAATATCTTTTATAAACCTACTGACTATAGCTATCTTGACTATATCTCTTCCCAACACGACACTTGTAAAAATGCCATTTCATTTTCTCTGTTCCTCCATCTCTGCCACATCTGTTCTCATGCTGAAGCATTCCATTCACATCTCAGATATCCTCTTTCTTCAAAGAAAAGGGCCACCATCATTGATGCTGCCCTCACCTGCACTCTTTCCATTTCTTGCACATCTGCCTTCACCCCATTTTCCTCCTGACATGAAAAGAATAGGATTCCCGTTGCCTTCACCCCACAACCCTCCATACTCAGGACATTATTTCTCTTGTTCCGCTTACAAGTACAGGTGTCCTCCGCTTTTCGAACATTCGCTTTACGAAACCTCACTGTTACGAAGACCTACATTAGTACCCTATTTTTGCTTTCAGCAGGTGTTTTTACTGTTACGAAAAAGAAATTCAGCGCGCGATAAAAAATCAGCACACGATAAAAGGCAGCGCATCCCGAGCAGCCACTCTCCCCTGGATTCGGAACTGCTTTGCTTTAACACGTGCCTGTGAGCAGCCGTTTGCAAGATGAGTTCTATGGTATCAGAAAAGCCTCAAAGAGCTTGTAAGGGTGTTACACTTACAGTAAAACTAGACATAATTAAACGTTTTGATTGTGGTGAACGAAGTAAGGACAACGTGAGTTTGGCTTTTGGAAGCTGACGAACATGATGTTGGAGAGGTTTTGGCATCCCATCACCAAGAATTCACAGATGAAGAGCTGATGCAATTGGAAGAAAAAAGGATAACAATCGAAACCAAATGAGTAATGATAAAGTACGACTTTAATTTTGAAAGGGTACGTCAGTTTAGGGGATATTTGCAGGGTGGTTTGAGTCCTTATTAAAGAACTGTGTGATAGAAAAATGCGCGAGGCTCAGCAGTCAAGCAAGCCTTCCACATCAGCCACAGCAGACGACGAACTTCAACCTTCAACATCGAGGTAGGCAGAGATAGAAGATGAGCTGCCTGCTCTAATGGAAACAGGCGACGAGATGACACACCAGTGTCCCACCACCCCAACCCCCAGGCCATGGACAGATACAGTACAGATTCGCGGAGAATGCAAAGGTAGCCGGGAGGCACACAGCACATCTTTAAGAAAAAAGCCGAAATAAACATGCTAATTAATTAGGTGCCGCCGACACGTAATTGTCGGCCCAGATCAGAGACGATGCAATCAGAAATTGGCACTGATCTGGGCTGACAATTACAGTGGCACCTAATTAATTAGCATGTTTGTTTCGGCTTTTTTCTTAAAGATGTGCTGTGTACCTCCCGGCTACTGCTGGACCCCTGTGTTCTTCGCGGCAATGTATCGCTCAGCGGCCTGGAGGGTGGGGGGCCACTGCACCACCCCAACTTGCAATGACTCAGTCTAACACACCATCATCAGTGTGCTCGGCGCTGTCTTCCCGATTCTCGTGATAGTACACTGTACATACATTATTTCTTCTTTATATAGGCTGTGTATTTTTACATGTTATTTGGTATGATTTGGCAGCTTCATAGTTTAAAGATTACTGGAGAGCGCTTGCACCACGTTCTTGCCAACAGCGCTTGCGTGAGATTTTCTGCCGACAGTGCTTGCAAGGAATTTTCGCTACGGAGATCTGTGCTGGCAATGATTGTGGAAAAGTATTTCTACTTTATATAGGCTGTGTATTTATCATATCATTCCTGCTTTTACTATATGTTACTGTTATTTTAGGTTTTATGTGTTATTTGGCATGATTTGGAACGCTCTCAAAATTTTCCCATATAAATAAAAGGTAATTGCTTCTTCGTTTTACGACATTTCGGCTTACGAACCGTTTCATAGGAACGCTCTACCTTCGGATGGTGGGGGAAACCTGTATAAGTGCCAGGAGGGAGATCGGTGGGAAGGGACGGGGGGACGAATGGACAAGGGAGATGCATAGGGAGTGATCCCTGCAGAAAGCAGAAAGGAGGGGGGAGGGAAAGATGTGCTTGGTGGTGGGATCCCGTTGGAGGTGGCGGAAGTTACGGAGAATTATATGTTGTTCCTTGTGAGCGGAACAAGTCCTACGCATGCCCTTACACTTCCTCCCTCACCACCATTCAGGGCCCCAGACGGTCTTTCCAGGTGAGGCAACCTATGAGTCGGTTGGGGTGATATACTGCGTGCGGTGCTCCTGGTGCGGCCTTCTATATGTTGGCGAGACCCGACGCAGGTTGGGAGACCGTTTCGCTGAACACCTACGCTCTGTCTGCCAGAGAAAGCAAGATCTCCCAGTGGCCACACATTTTAATTCCACATCCCACTCCCATTCTGATATGTCTATCCAAGGCCTCCTCTACTGTCAAGATGAAGCCACACTCAGGTTGGAGGAACAACACGTTATATTCCGTCTGGGTAGCCTCCAACCTGATGGCATGAATATTGACTTCTCTAACTTCCGTTAATGCCCCTCCTCCCCTTCACACCCCATCCCTTATTTATTTATTTAATATATTTTTAATTTTTCTCCCTTTTTTTCTCTCTCTCTTTTTTCTCCCTCTGTCCCTCTCACTATAACTCCTTGCCTGCTCTCCACCCTCTGGGCTCCCCTCTCCCCTTCTCTTTCTCCCCAGGCTTCCCATCCCATGACCCTCTCCCTTCTCCAGCCTTGTATCCCTTTTGCCAATCAACTTTCCAGCTCTTAGATCGATCCCTCCCCCTTCTGTCTTCTCCTATCATTTTGGATCTCCATCTCCCCCTCCCACTTTCAAATCTCTTACTATCTCTTCTTTCAGTTAGTCCTGAAGGATCTCGACCTGAAACATCGACTGTACCTCTTCCTATAGATGCTGCCTTGCCTGCTGCGTTCACCAGCACTTTTTGTGTGTGTTGCTTGAATTTCCAGCATCTGCAGATTTCCTCGTGTCTGCATTAATGTAATTCATTTTTTTCTCTATATTTATTTATCACATATTTCATTGTACTGCTGTTGTAAAGTTAACAAATTTCACCGTATATGCCGGTGATATTAAATCTGATTCTGATTGGGAAGCATAAGGTAAAGGAAATCTTCGATCATAAAATTATAGAATTCACCCTGCAGCTTGAGAGATAAAGTCAGATGTATGAGTATTACAGTGGAGTAAAGGGAATTACAGAGGCACGAGAGAGGATATGGTAAAGGTTGATTGGAAGACACAATGGAAGGGATGATGCCAGCGCAGAAATGGCTTGACTTTCTGGGGACAATTTGGAAGGCGCAGAACAGATACATCACAAAGATGAAGAAGTATTCTAAAGGGATAATGGGGCAACTGTGATGGCATTAAAAGAAAACAAAGGGCATATAATATAGAGAAAAAAATAGTTGGAAATTAGAGGATTGAGAAGCTTTTAAAAACAAACAGAAGGTAACTAAAAAAGCAATAAGAACAGATGCAATATTAAGGTAGGCTAGTCAGTAATAAAAGGTTTTGTCAAATATATAGAATAAAAGGGAGGTGAGAGTGGATACTGCAGACATCCCACCCTGCAAAAACTCATTTCAGGGAGATAGCACCACCATTTGAGGGAGGTAGCACTCCCGCCTCCCCCAACCCCATATCCACCCCCCACCCCCCAGTTGACCTCCAAGGTAGTACTTTGTTTAGTGGTTTTGTCTAGTCTGTAAACCAAGTTGGGTATATGCAAAAAATGTGACATTAAAATATGTACTTATATTATATTCTATTATCATGTTTATTCTATTACAACTTTAAGCAAGTCTACAGGGAGTTTGGCTTCATCATGTGGGACATCAATAGAGTAGCTCCTTAGCAGCTAGCCAGCTAGTTTAAATAACGTTAGCTATGCTAATGAACGAATGACACCTGTTAAACTCACCTCAACAAGTTGTTTACATTTTAACCCACCATGGGCAATAGAAAAGTCACTGCTGCAAACAGTGCAGCGAGCAACACTGTCATTATTTTTGAGGTCGACTGTAAAGCCCGCCCACAGAGAAAACTGATAGGTCTACTTTGCACGAAGAGAGACTAATCAGGATGCTTGCTCTCGCTCTCCCCCTCAAAAAAATCCATTTCCGGGATACTGTATATAATTTCTGGACATCAGGGAGCCGCTATTAATATGCGGGAGACTCCCAGAACTTCCGGGAGAGGTGGGATGTCTGATACTGGTCACGGTAAAATGACACTAAAGAGGTACTAACGGGAGACAAAGAAAAGGCGGATGATCCAAAGTATTTTGCATCTGTCTTTACTGTGGAAGACACTAGAAGTGTGCCAGAAATTCCAGAGTGTGGGCAAGGGGTGACTGTAGTTACTATTACTAAGGAGAAAGTGTTTGGGAAGCTGAAACGTTTGAAGGTAGACAAGTCGCCTGGACCAGATGAATTATACCCTAGGGTTCTGAAAGAGATAGCTGAAGAGATTGTGGAGGCGTTCATAATGACCTTTCAAGGATCTCTAGATTCTTGAAAATTGCAAATATTATTCCACTCTTTATGAAAGGAGGAAGGCAGAAGAAAGGAAACTACAGGCCAGTTAGCCTGACTTCAGTAGTTGAGAAGATGTTGGAGTCCATTAGTACAGATAAGGTTTTGAGGTATTTTGAGGCACATGCTAAAATAGGACAAACTCAGCATAGCTTTATTAAAGGGAAATATTTCCTGACAAATTTGTTGCAAATATTTGAGGAAACAACAGGTGAGTCAGTGAACGTTGTCTTCTTGGATTTTCAGAATGCCTTTGACAGGGTGCCACACGAGGCTGCTTAACAAGATAAAAACCCATATTACAGGAAAGATAATAGCATGGACAGAGGATTGGCTGACTGGCAGGCTGCAAAGAGTGCAAAAACGGGGACTTTTAGGGTTGGCTGCCGGTGCCTAGTGGTGTTCCGCAGGGGTGGGTGCTGGGAAAGCTTCTTTTCACGTTAAATGCCAATGACGGATGACAGAATTGATGGCTTTGTGACCAAGTTTGTGGATGATACGAAGATTGGTGAAGGGGCAGGTAGTGTTAATAAAGTCTACAGAAGGACCTGGGTAGATTGGGAGAATGGGTAAAAAAGTTGCAGGTGGAATAAAGTGGGAAGAACTCAAAACTCAGAGGTGCAAAGGGACTTGGGGGGGGGGGGGCTTCTGCAGGACTCCCTAAAGGTTAACTTCAAGGTTGAGTTGGTGGTAGGAAAGGTAAATGCAATGTTAACATGCATTTTGACAGAACTTGGATATAAATGCAAAGATGAAATGCTCAGGCTTTAAAAGGCATTGGACAGACTGCACTTGTAATATTGTTCGCAGTTTTAGCCCCTTATCTAAGAAAAGATGTGCTGGCATTAGAAAGGGTCCAGAGGAGGTTCACAACAGTGATTCCAGGAATGAAAGGGTTAACATACGAGGAATGGTTGATGGCTCTGAAGCCTATACTCACTGGAAGTTAGAAGAATGTGGTGGAATCCCATTGCAACCTAACAAAGGTTGAAAGGTTTGGATTAAGTGGATGAGGGCAGGTGAAGAATGTTTCCTATAGTGGGTGAGTTAAGGACCAAAGTGCACAGCCTCATGATAGAACAAAGATGAGGAGGAATTTCTTAAGCCTGAGGGTAGTGAATATTTGGAATTTATTGTCTCAGACAGCCGTGGAGGCCAGGTCAATGGGTACAATTAAAGTGGAGGTTGATAAGTTCTTGAATAGTCAAGGCATCAAAGATTATTTGGAGAAGGCAGGAGAATGAGATTGAGAGATAATAAACTAGCCATGATGGAGCAGACCTGATGGGCTGAATAGTGTAATTACGTCCCCATGTCTTATGGTCTTATAGTCTTACGGTAGCACTCAGCATATCATTTCTTCTATCCACTTCCACTTTCTCTGAGGAGTGATCTCTACATGACTCCCTTGTGCACTCATCCCCAATTTGACTTCCCATTCCATTCTAACACGATCTCCTCGACTGCCACAATGAGGCCACACTCAGGTTGGAGGAGCAAAACTTTATCTCCATTTGGGTAGCCTCCAACCTGATAACACAAATGTCATTTTTTTTTTTACTTCCAATAATGTTATCCCCCTCCACCTTCTATCTTTTCCTATTCCCATTGTGGTTCCCCTCTCATCCATTCTCTTCTCACCTCACCTGCTCATCCCCTTCCTCTGGTTCCTCATCATTGTTAAGTTCCTCCAGAATTTTGTGTGTTGATTAAGATTTTCAGCATCTGCAGAATCTCATGTACACAATAAGCTAAATCTGTTACTTAATACAAGAGAGCTAAATTTGCTTTATAAAGCATTTCACTATGTTGAAAAATCTTCAAGAATACCACACTGAAATGTTGTTGTACTGTATATTTTATCAGTAAATATACAGTTTGTTTCAAATGGTGTCCCAAATTGTTCTGGTGCTCCCACTACAATATTCTAATTTGAGCAAACTGACGAAGAGTGTCGCAACTGGTAAAATGCCTGGCCAGACTACAAATTCAAGCTTGGATATGGAGTTGAACTTGGATATGCACCTCTGTATGAAAGTGCTTCCAATGCATGTAAATTTAAATACTAAAATAGTTTGGAAAAATTAAAGCAGTTTACTCGTAAATTCTCTTCAATAAGTTAATATTGTTCTAATTTACCTTCACCACAAAATATCAGGAAGGAAACATAAGGATTCCAAAAGGTATTTGGTAAATTGGTAAATTGCATTTAAATGCTTTGATCACTCGCACAGAAGTATTATTCTTCCAAAAATGTTAATACTCTGAACTACCATTATGGTCAACCTTTGAAGTAAACTCTGTACTTCAGAATTTGTTGCATATTTTCCACTTACACCATCACCTATACAGAAATTTTAATGATAATTCATTTGCTTCCCATTGGTCAGCAACAATTTTATCATTCTATTATACAATAGACAGAGTGACCAAGACAAACTTTTGTTTTTTTGTTTACTACCCACCTATCCCCTTACAGTGGCATGCAAAAGTTTGGGCACCCCTGGTCAAAACTTCTGTTACTGTGAATAGCTAAATAAGTAAAAGATGACTTGATTTCCAAAAGGCGTAAAGTTAAAGATGACAATTTTCTTTAATACTTTAAGCAAGATTACTTTTTTATTTCCATCTTTTACAGTTTCAAAATAACAAAAAAAGGAAAAGGGCCCAAAGCAAAAGTTTGAGCACCCTGCATGGTCTTTCAATTCTTGTTTGGGGGATTTTCACCCATTCTTCCTTGCAAAAGGCTTCTAGTTCTGTGAGATTCTTGGGCCGTCTTGCATGCACTGCTCTTTTGAGGTCTATCCACAGATTTTCGATGATGTTTAGATCGGGGGACTCTGAGAGCCACGGCAAAACCTTCAGCTTGCACCTCTTGAGGTAGTCCATTGTGGATTTTGAGGTGTGTTTAGGATCTTTATCCTGTTGTTGAAGCGATCCTCTTTTAATCTTCAGCTTTTTTACAGACGGTGTAATATTTGCTTCCAGAATTTACTGGTATTTAATTGAATTCATTCTTCCCTCTACCAGTGAAATGTTCCCTGTGCCACTGACTGCAACACAAGTCCAAAGCATGATTGATCCACCGCCGCGCTTAACAGTTGGACAGGTGTACTTTTCATAAAATTCTGCACCCTTTTTTCTCCAAACATACCTTTGCTCATTGCGACCAAAAAATTCTATTTTAACTTCATCAGTCCACAGGACTTGCTTCCAACGTGCGTCAGGTTTGTTTAGATGTTCCTTTGCAAACTTCTGACGCTGAATATTGTGGTGAGGATGCAGGAAAGGTTTTCTTCTGATAACTCTTCCATGAAGTTCATATTTGTGCGGGTGTCGCTGCACAGTAGAACAGTGCAGCACCACTCTAAAGTCTGCTAAATCTTCCTGAAGATCTTTTACAGTCAAACGGGGGTTTTGATTTTCCTTTCTAGCAATCCTACGAGCAGTTCTCTCAGAAAGTTTTCTTGGTCTTCCAGACCTCAACTTGACCTCCACCATTCCTGTTAACTGCCATTTCTTAATTGCATTACCAACTGAGGAAACTGCTACCTGAAAACGTTTTGCTATCTTCTTATAGCCTTTTCCTGCTTTGTGGGCATCATTTAATTTAATTTTCAGAGTGCTAGGCAGCTGCTTAGAGGAGCCCATGGGATAAGGTTTGAGGAGTCAGGGTATATATAAAGCTTTGAAATTTGCATCACCTGGCCTTTCTTAACTATGACTGTGAACAAGCCATAGCCCTAATAAGCTAATTAAGGTCTGAGATCTTGGTAAAAGCTATCTGAGAGCTCAAATCTCTTGGGGTGCCCAAACTTTTGCATGGTGCTCCTTTCCTTTTTTCCCACTCTAAAATTGAACAAAACAAAAATAATACACTAATCTTGCTTAAAATGTTGAAAAAAATGTTTCATCTTTAACTTCATGACTTTTGGAGACCAGTTCATCTTCTACTCACTTAACTAATCACAGCAACAGAAATTTTGACCGGGGTGCCCAAACTTCTGCATGCCACTGTAACTGATTTCACATATAACCCGCCAACTTGTACTCCTTCCCCTTTTGCCACCATCTTATTCTGGCTTTTTACAGTATGGTAATTAAATTGGAGTCAGATACCTCTAATTTTGTTCACAGCCGTCAGATATTGATGGCGAATTTCTTCTAATCCTTTTGTAGAGATCAACTTAGATGAAATTTTAGAACTGCATTGCTGCTGTAAACTGAAATTAAGCCAAAAAAGTTAATTCCCTGCTTAATTAAAATTATACAAAACAAAAAAGCAAGAAAAGTATATAAATGATGACCAAGTAATATTTAATCTCCTCCCTAGGTAAAAGACTATGTGCTCTTACCCTGCCTATACCCCTCATAATCTTATATACAGGTAATCGCTCAATCCCTTACCTTCTGGGGAATGAAGTTCTAGTCTGTGTAACCTCTCCTTGTACCCCAGGCAACACCCTGGTAAATCTTTTCTGCAAGCTTTCTAGTTTAATAGGAGTGGTTAGCATCATGCTATTATAGCGCCAGTGACCGTGGTTCAACCACTGTTGTAAGGAGTTTGTATGTTATCCTCAACTCCCATGACTGCACGAGTTTCCTTTGAGTGCTCTAGTTTCCTTATACAATCCAGACATACTGGTTAGTAGGTTAATTGGTCACATGGATGTAGTTGGGTGGTGTAGGCTTGTAGGGCTGGAGAGGCCAGTTATCATATCTCTAATAAATAAAAGCATCTGTCATATAATTATACTCCATTGAGGCCTCAACTTTAAGAATGAAAACTAAAAGCTGACTGAAAAATATCTGGAGATTATCTTCAGCATGCAAATTATAGTGATTGCACAAAACAATTTCATTTTTGCACAAGAATAATCTCTTATGATTGTAAAAACAATTGGAATTGCATGTCAGAGTTCCCTTTCAGATGCACAGCTGGACCTTGTCTGTAACTCACATGACTGCAAATTTAATTCATGTTGGACAGAGTGGCAGATGAAATAACATCTTCTTCATCAAAGCATTGGGAAGGAGTGTACACACCATGTTGCTTATTTCAACTGTGTTGCATTACAGTGATCCAGAAAGTGGAAACATAGGTTCAAATGTTATCATATAACATAAAGGACAAGTATTAAAATATGCAATTTATCATACTTCGAAAAACCATCAGGACAAGACGAGAGACGTCTTATGTTTATTGGAAGCTTCAGATATATATTATCATTACCTCCTGAGTTATAGGAAAGGTTGAATATGTTAGGAATTTATTCCCTGGAGCAGAACAGAATGAGAGGAGATAGGATTGAGGTATACACAGATATGACAAGGTATATATAGTTTAAATGCAAGTAGGTTTTTGTTTTTACAGTGGTTGTAGGTTAAATGTTTAAGAAGAACTTCACTTGCTCAGAAGGTGGATCAAGCATGGAACTAGTTGCCAGCGCAAGTGGACGATGCAGGTTCAAATGCAATATCTAAGAGATGGGATGGCTATGGAAGATATGGTTCTGGTGCGTGTTGATGGGTCTAGGTAGAACATTTTGGCACAGACTGGATGGGCCAAAAGGACTTTCTGTGCTGTAGTGCTATATGACTCTATCAGTTCCTATTCAAGATCTCTGTATCAGGAAAGTAAGAGGAAACATGTTCATCACTCTATGCATACCTAAAAATCGTTTTCTGTCTCAGTATGGAGAGCAGGTAATGCTAGGAATATATGTTAGGAAATCAGTACTGATAATACACACAATCCTACAGTTTATCAACAAAGGATAAACAATCATTATATATCCTAGCTCTAATTCTAATCTAGCTTCTCTAAGTTATTTTAAGTCTATTGATTATCTGTTGACTTGCATTGGGTAAAACAAATTTATTATTCTGCACAAAGACATTAAAAAATCTTTGATCCAGTCCAAATTCTTGCACACTCTGCTTCCCCCTTCAACCCTGCACCACAAGTGCTTTGGCCAATTAAAGCCATGTCATTTTGAACAAGGAAATTAAGAAGTAAATTCTGCAAAGCAAAATCTGCAATAATACATAAAAAGGATGGAATATTTTTGAGAGAAAAGTAGTATGACGTCACAATGTCAAAATTGAGTGAAGACGGGTATATACTTGATCATAACTGATTTTATCATAAAACAAACCTATAAAATAATAAAACTCTCACTAATGTTCTCTAGGACAGATAATGCATTTGATTACAAACATACCAAGTATTTGTTTTATTGATGATGGACTTGTTTTCTTTCAGTCTTTTCAGAAGTTCATCCTTTTCATTTTGCATGAGCTTTATTGTTCTTTCATGCTCTTCTGTGAAATATCATAGTAAAATTTCAGAATTAATTTTTGATCAATAGAGATACTATTAAAATTATTAATTTTGATTTATTTTGTGGATACTCTTTCTGAATTAATGTCTGCAAAATATATTAAAATTAATAACTCAAGTGAAAAGTCTACTAAAACTTACTTTCCAAAATGTAGAACTCCAGATTTGTTTGGTCAAAGCTACAGGAGCTAATACACATTTCTGTAATTTTCTTACTATACAAACAATGGCTTTGTCACTTGTTAAGAATCAAGACAAGGTCCCACGTGGAATGTTGGCTGAGAAGGTTCAGTCGCCTAGCATACAGGATGAGGTTTTAAATTGGATTAAAAATTGGCTTCAAGGAAAAAGCAAGAGAGTGAAAATTGATGGTTGCCCCTTTGACTGGAGGCCTGTGACTAGTACTGTGTCCATTACGTCATCAATCTGGATGATAATGTAGTAAATTGGATCAGCAAATTTGAAGATAACATCAAAACGACAGTGAAAGACTATCAAAGCTTGTAGTGGGATTGGGACCAGCTGGAAAAATGGGCTGAAAAATGGCAGATGGAATATAATAGAGACAAGTGTGAAGTGTTGCACTTTGGGAGAAAACAAGATCAGGCTAGACATTACACAGTGGGGCACTGAGTAGTGCGGTAGTACATGGATCTGGGAATGAAGTTTCATCATTCCCTCAAAGTGAGCATCACATAGCGTAGTGGCTAGTGCAACAATACTGCAGCTCAGGGCATCGGAAGTTCACTTCCAGTTTCCTCTGTAAGAAAGTTTGTATTTCTTTCTGTGAGCAGATGAGATTTCTCCAGGTACTTTAGCTTTCTGCACAGTCCAAAGATGTACCGTGTTAGGAAGTTGATTGGTTATTGTAAATTGTCCTACAATTTGTAGACGGGTCATATTCTGCATGGAGGTCGGTCACCAGTGGTGTGCCTCAGGGATCTGTTCTGGGACCCTTACTCTTCGTGATTTTTATAAATGACCTGGATGAGGAAGCGGAGGGATGGGTGAGTAAGTTTGCTGATGACACAAAGGTTGGAGGTGTTGTGGATAGTGTGGAGGGCTGTCAGAGATTACAGCAGGACATTGATAGGATGCAAAACTGGGCTGAGAAGTGGCAGATGGAGTTCAACCCGGATAAGTGTGAAGTGGTTCATTTTGGTAGGTCAAATATGATGGGAGAATATTGTACTAATGGTAAGACACTTGGCAGTGTGGAGGATTAGAGGGATCTTGGGGTCCGGGTCCACAGGACGCTCAAAGCAGCTGCACAGGTTGGCTCTGTGGTTTAGAAAGCACACGGAGTATTGGCCTTCATTAATCGTGGAACTGAATTTAGGAACCGAGAGGTAATGTTGCAGCTATACAGGACCATGGTCAGACTCTACTTGGAGTACTGTGCTCAGTTCTGGTCGCCTCACTACAGGAAGGATGTGGAAGCCATAGAAAGGGTGCAGAGGAGATGTACAAGGATGTTGCCTGAATTGGGGAGCATGCCTTATGAAAACAGGTTGAGTGAACTCAGTCTTTTCTCCTTGGAGAGACAGAGGATGAGAGGTGACCTGATGGAGGTGTATAAGATGATAAGAGGCATTGATCGTGTGGATAGTCAAAGGCTTTTTCCCAGGGCTGAAATGGTTGCCACAAGAGGAAACAGGTTTGAGGTGTTGGGGAGTAGGTACAGAGGAGGTGTTGGGGTAAGTTTTTTATGCAGAGAGTGATGAATGCATGGAATGGGCTGCCAGCAACAGTGTGGAGGTGGCTATGATAGGCTCTTTTAAGAGACTTTTGGATAGGTACATGGAGCTTAGAAAAATAGAGGGTTATGGGTAAGCCTAGTAATTTCTAAGGTAGGGACATGTTCGGCACAACTTTGTGGGCCGAAGAGCCTGTATTGTGCTGTAGGTTTTGTATGTTTCTATGTTTCTAATTAGGCTGGGGTTAAATTGGTAGGTTGCCAGGCGGCATGGCTTGTTGAGCCGGAATGGCTTGTTCCATGCTGTACCTTTTTTTAAATTAATTTTTTAAATGAGTTTCTACATTAGAACAAAAAAAAACCACCAACAGAAAGGAGATTTATACGGTGCAAAACCAACATGTCTGGTGTACAATTCATAACAGTAAAGAAAAAAGCACCCAAAATAAAATCATATGAAGTTAGTTTCCTCCCCACCCTCCCACTACGCAACTCCAAGACAACCGCTACGATATAAAGTTAATCAGAGCTTTTGTCACCACAGAGCTGTGAATATAAAAAAATGTATTGCCTACTACCTAAACTATAATATATTTCACATCATAAAAAAAACTGTAAAAGTTAACTAGAAAAGAAAGCTGGATGTAAGGGATTAAAGTACTGAAATAAAAAGGAAGATAAACCTTTAATCTGAAGAGGAGTTATGAAAATATTCAAGAAAAGGTCCCCACATCTTATGGTCCAAATTAAGAAGTGAATAATGAATCTTTTCAAGGTCTAAGCAGGACATAATGTCTCTAAGCCATTGAGCATGAGTGGGTGGGGCAACATCTCTCCATCTGAGAAGAACTAAATGTCTAGCCAAAAGAGAGGCAAAAGAAAATGTTCAACGTTTAGTCAGACTCAAACGCGTATCGACTTCACCCAAAATGCCAAAAAGAGCAATCAAAGGGTTAGGTTCTAAGTGGCAATTAAGTATATGGGATAAAGTTCAAAAGACATCTCTCCAAAATTTCTCTGAACTAGGACAAGCCCAATAACATAAAGAGAAGCCTCACTCACTTTACACTTGTCACAAAAGGGACTAATATCAGAATAGAACCACGATAATTTAGTTTTAGACATATGAGCCGTATGTACAAACTTGAACTGCAAAAGGCAGTGGCAAGCACATAAAGAGATTGAGTTAACTTAAGAATTGAATCCTAAACCTTGCTGGACAGAGAAATATTTAAATCATGCTCCCAGGCAGTTCTAATTTTATCAAAGGGGGCACGCCTCAAGGTTGCTAACTTATCACGAATAGTAGATATTGAACTTTTACCCAATGGGTTTATACAAAGAAACAAGTCCACAACATTTTTTTCAGGCATCTCATTAAAAGGCATTAAAAGGTTAATAAAATGTTTAATTTGAAGATTATCTAAAGAAATGAGTATTAGGTAGGTTAAACTTTGCAGATAGTTGTTCAAAAGTTGCAAAACAGTTGTCTATGAAAAGATCTTCAAAACGCCTGATCCCTTTTTTGTACCAATCATGAAATGTTAAGTATTTCATAGAAGGTCAGAAAAGATGATGATGCAAGATAGGACTAGAGAGGGAGAAACCATGAAGACCATAATGTTTTCTGAACTGAGCCCATATTCCCAGAGTATGTCTAATGGGAGGATTAACAATTAGTTTAGGCAAATGACAAGGAAGTGCGGATCCAAGAAGTGCGGAAATGGAGAAATCCTTATGAGAGTTCAACTCCATTTTGGGCAGTCGGACTGATTATGAAAGAAAGACCAAAAAGTAAGGGAACGTATATTGGTTGCCCAGTAATAAAAACGAAAATTGGGCAAGGCCATACCACCTTCCCTTTTAGGTTTTTGAAGGTGAACTTTATTAAGTCTGGGACGTTTGCCCTTCCATAGATAGGATGAAATAATAGAATCTCACAAATCAAAAAAAGCTTTAGAAATAAAAATTGGTAAAGATTGGAATAAGTATAAAAATTTAGGAAGAATATACATTTTAACAACATTAATTCAACCTACCAGACATGGACAGGGATGACCAGTGTACCAAACTCTGTTTTGTATGATTTAAAAGATTAGTAAAATTTTCTTGAAGAAGATGCTTAAAGTTCCTTGTTACAGTAATACCTAAGCAAGTGAATTGATTATGTACTACTTTAAAAGGGAGGTTATGAAATTCTAATATTTGTGCTTTTCTGTTAATTGGGAAGAGTTCACTCTTGTGTAAATTAAGTTTGTATCCGGAAAGCTGGCTAAATTTATTAAGAAGTGAAAACACTGGGGGTAAGGAGGTAGTCGGAGTTGATATAAAAAGTAAAAGATCATCGGCATAAAGAGAAACTTTATGCTCAACAACCACCCCCCCCAATCCCCATCAATTCAGCGTAGCTACAAAATGCAATCGCCAATGGCACTATGGCCAGATCAATAAGTAATGGACTTAAAGGGCACCCTTGCCGGGTGCCACGTTTAAGGTTAAAAGGTTGGGATTGCTGAGAGTTGGTCAAAACAGAAGCAGTGGGACATGAATATAGCAATTTAATCCATGTAATAAAACTTTGTCCAAAGTCAAATTTTTCTAAAACCACAAAAAGATAATTCCACTCCACACAATCAAACGCCTTCTCCGCGTCAAGAGGGATGACACATTCAGGAGTCCCAGTTGAAGGTGAATACAAGATATTAAATAGACACCATATATTTAAAAAAAGGGGGTGATTTTTAATAATTGAGGGTACAATGTTCTCCAATCTATGAGCCAAAACTTTAACATCGACATTTAACAAAGAGATCGGCCTATACAAGGAACAGTCTGTTGGGTCTTTGCCGTTTTTCGCTAAAAGAATGATACTTGCCTCATCAAATGATGCTGCCAATTGACCATGTTTAAATGAATCAGATAAAACTAAGGTTAATTGAGGCAAAAGCAGTGAGGAAAATGATTTACAGAATTCTGCAGAGAACCCATCAGATTTACCAGACTGCAATGCAGAAATGGCTAAAGATATTTCCTCTAATGATAATGGCTCATTGAGTTTTGCTTTGAGATCAGGAGGAAGCGAAGGAATATTTAAACTATTTAAGAAATGCTCGACAGAAGTGCTATCATTTAAAGATTCAGAGGAATAGAGTCGAGAATAAAAATTCTTGAATGTAACATTGATTTCAGAATGATTCAAGGTAATGTTACCATTTCCCATTCGAATTTTAGTAATTTGTTGTTTAGCTTTAGAGCGTCTTAGTTGATCGACTAAAAATTTACCGGATTTATCACCATGAATATAAAACCGGCTCTTACTTCCAAGAAGTTGGCATTCAACTGGATGTGTGGAAGTAAGGTCAAATTTAGTCTGAAGTTCCACTCACTTCTTGTACAGTTCTGGATTTTTGGTCTGGGCATATAGCTGGTCTGTTGCTGTAATTTGATTAACCAGATCTAATCGCTCTGTATAGGTCTTTCTTTTCAAATTCACAGTATATGAAATTATTTGACCCCTTAGATATGCTTTCATGGCACCCCAGACAACCCGAATTGAGGTTTCAGATGACATGTTAGTATCTAAAAAAAGAGTTATCTGGTCCTTCAAAAATTTTACAAAATCATTATCCAACAACAGGGTCGGATTAAAACACCAGTGTTTATTCATTTAGGAGAGAGAAGGAAGAAATATAGACAGGGTAACTGGGGCATGATCTGAAATCAATATATTCTAATAATCACAAGACTGAACAGATGGAATCAGCTGGTTATTGATTAAAAAATAATTAATTCTAGTAAAAGTATGATGGACATCTGAAAAAAAAAGAGTAATCTCTCTCACTTGGATGGAGAAAACACCAAACATTAGAGATACCATAATTAGAAAGGAAAGACTGAACTGATAAAGCAGATTTACTTGGTAGTCTAGGAACAGAGGAGAATCGATCCATAACTGGATCTAACCAACAGTTAAAATCACTGCCCAATATAAGAGAATATAAGCTCAGGTCAGGCAATAAAGAGAAAAAATGATCAAAAAACTCCACATCATCCGAATTGGGATCGTACAGGTTAGCCAAGACTACCTTAGTATTATATAATTTCTCAAAGACAATAATAAAATGACCATTTGTATCAGATGCAAACACAAGGAAATCTGCAGATGCTGGAATTTCAAGCAACACACATAAAAATTGCTGGTGAATACAGCAGGCCAGGCAGCATCTATAGGAAGAGGTACAGTCGACGTTTCGGGCTGAGACCCTTCGTCAGGACGAAGAAGGATCTTGGCCCGAAATGTCGACTGTACCTCTTCCTATAGATGCTGCTTGGCCTGCTGCATTCACCAGCAATTTTTATGTGTGTTATTTGTATCAGAGACTTTGTTGTAAAGCTCAAAAGGAACATTTTGATTTATAAGAATAGAGTCCTCCCCTGGCTTTAGCCGGAAAAGTAGAATGGAAGTGCTGCCCCACCCACCTTGATGTGAGATGGGAATTATCAAAACTATGAATGTGTGTTTCTTGCAAAAAAAGCAATTGCAGCTTTGAGCTGCTAAAGATGTGAAAACACCTTCCTTCTTTTAACAGGATGGTTCAATCCCTTAACATTCCAGTTTATAAAATTCAACGCACTAACCATTGTCATTTAAAAAAACATGGAGAGTAGTAGGCATGCGCAAAATCAAACAATCAAATAACAGCTCGGGGGCAAAAGTGTAAAACAAGAGCATCAGGACAGAAATACGTCCTGAATAACAAAGAATAACTAAAGATTCTATAAATGCTATTGGCAATAGAGATCACTCCCCACTCCTCAAATCCCACAATAAGAAAGCTACCAAGGATCAGCAGCATCAGCAAGCTCTTCGGAAAAATAACCACCCCCCAAAAACCGACTTCCAGATTCTTAACATCATAAGCTCCATTTTGTTAACAATTCAAAAACCAGAAAACTTACGCACTACGAATTAGAATTATACAGAGTAAAGCAAAAACAATTCCACCAAAATGTATTAAGCTCATCTCAAAGTAATAATCCAAAAGAAAAGATATGAACTAAGAAAGACATAAACAAACTTTACCCAGTAACCTACCCGCGAGAAATTATGAAAAAAATTCACTGACTTGAAAAAGAAAGATCAGGGAAAAAAAATAAAGGGAAAAAAAAGTACTTGTCTGCCATTTTAAATGATCAAACCGAATCTGAGGAAATGGAAGTAGCAGGGAGACTTTCAATAAGTTTCTGAGCTTCTCTAACCGAGTTAAACCATTTCTTTTCTCCAATAGCGAGAGTTATTCAGAGAAGAGCTGGAAAACATAGTGAGGGCCTGAGTCCCCGATTATAAAACTCTTTCATCATTCCTTTATATTCAGCACGTAGACTCAGAACTTGGGGAGCATAATCCTCAACAATATGGATAGATTGACCCTTGTATTCCAACTTTCCTCTCCGACGTGCTTCCATAAACAAAAGCCTTTTCACCTTATAGTGATGAAAACAGAGAACTATGGCCCGACTCTGGCTTAGGCGCAAAGGTATGGTCAATTTCTATTTTAACTTCATCAGTCTAAAAGTTCTATTTTAAATTCATCAGTCCACAGGACTTGTTTCCAAAATGCATCAGGCTTGCTTAGATGTTCCTTTGAAACTTTTGAATAGAACTTTTTGGCCACAATGAACAAAGGTATGTTTGGAGAAGAAAGGGTGCAGAATTTCATAAAAAGAACCCCTCTCCAACTGTTAAACATGGGGTGACTCGGGCTTGTGTTGCAGCCAGTGGCATGGGGAACATTTACTGGTAGAGGGAAGAATGAATTCAATTAAATACCAGCAAATTCTGGAAGCAAACATCACACCGTCTGTAAAAAAGCCGAAGATGAAAAGAGGATGGCTTCTACAACAGGATAATGAACCTAAACACACCTCAGAATCCATGATGGACTACCTCAAGAGGCGCAAGCTGAAGGTTTTGCCATGGCCCTCACAGTCCCCTGACCTAAACATCATCGAGAATCTGTGGATAGACCTCAAAAGAGCAGTGCATGCAAGACGGCCCAAGAATCTCACAGAACTAGAAGCCTTTTGCAAGGAAGAATGGGCGAAAATCCCCCAAACAAGAATTAAGACTCTTAGCTGGCTACAAGCTGTGATACTTGCCAAAGGGGGTGTTACTAAGTACTGCCATTCAGGGTGCCCAAACTTTTGCTTCAGGCCCTTTTCCTTTTTTGTTATTTTGAAACTGTAAAAGACGGAAATAAAAAAGTTTTCTTGCTTAAAATATTAAAGAAATGTGTCATCGTTAACTTTATGCCTTTTGGAAATCAGGTCATCTTTTACTTGCTTAGCTATTCACAGTAACAGAAATTTTGACTGGGGTGCCCAAATGTTGCATGCCACTCTGTGTGTGTAAATGCAAATATAAATAAATAGCAATAAATTATGAGAACTTGAAATATCCCATTTTGTTCCAGAGCCTGATGGTTGAACCTGTTCTTGAACCTGATGGTGTGAGCCCTGAGGCTTTTGTAACTTCTACCTGAAGACAGCAGCCAGAAAAGAGCACAACCCAGATGGTGAGGCATTGGCAATCATCTTGAATGTTATAATGAAAATGAAAATTTGGGGGATGCTGTTATCGAGAGCATTGTATCAAACACCAAAGTAGTGAAAATGAAAATGAGGACAGTGATGGGGTTGACACATTTATTGTTGGAATATGATGTTACTTCTTGCAGGAAGGGAATGAAGACAGTCCAGTATCTGTATTAGATGTCACTGAATTAGTTGCATTTACAATCAAAAGAACACACCAGCACTCAATGTATTCTGTTGGTAACTATTACGAACCAACATGGTTTTATAGCGCTATAGTAATATTGACAGTGTTCTAATTTGTTCTGCACTTCATTCAGATACATAATTTGTTACTCAGGACAGGGTATCTGGCTATGTACTACCAAATGTGTTGGCTGATGTGTTCACTGATGTCTTTAACCTCTCGCTTCAATAGTATACGGTACCCAACTGCTTCAAGCAGGCTTCTGTTATACCAGTGCCCAAGATGATCAAGGTGACCTGCCTCAATGACACCCCTCATTCTTCTGAATTCTAGTGAATATAGGCCCAGAGCCATCAAATGATCTTCATATGATAAGCTATTGAATCCAGAAATCATTTTCATCAACCTTTGAACCCTCTCCAGTTTCAGCACATCATAAAGGGGCCAAAACTGCTCACAATACTCCAAGTGCAGCCTCACCAGTGCTTTATAAAGTTTCAACATTACATCCTTGCTTTTATATTTTAATCCTCTTGAAGTGAATGCTAACATTGCATTTGTCTTCCTCACCAGACCCAAAGTGCAAATTAATCTTTAAGGAATCCTGTACAAGGACTCCCAAGTCCCTTTGCACCCCAGTTTTTACCATCTTCTCGCCTTTCAGAAAATAGTCAACCCCTAATTTCTCTTATCAAAGTGCATGACCATATACTTGCCAACACTGTATTCCATCTGCCATCTCTTTGCCCATTCTCCTAATCGAGCTAAGTCCTTCTACTTCCTCAAAACTACCTGCCTCTCCATCTATCTCCATTTCGTCTCCAAACTTTGCAACCAAGCCATCAACTCCATCATCCAAGTCGGTCCCAACATAGACACCTGTGGAACACCACTCATCAATGGCAGCCAGCCAGAATAGGCTCCCTTCACTCTTTGCCTTCTGCCAATCAGCCACTGCATTATCCATGCTAGAATCCTTCCTGTAATTCCATTAGCTCGTAGCTTGTTAAGCAGCCTCATGTATGGCACCTTGTCAAAGGCCTTCTGAAAATTCAAGTACACAAAAGCAATTGATTCTCCTTTGTTTATCCTGCTTGCTATTTCTTCAAGGAATTCCAACAGATTTGTCAGGGAAGATTTTCCCTTGAGGAAACCATGCTGATCACTTTCTCCTAAGGATTCTTCGGTTCTTTTACCTTAAACTTTCAAATAAATTCTGGTTCATTGCACAATACCCAATCCAGAATAGCTGATCCTCCAGTGGACTCACCCATGAGCTACTCTAAAAAGCCATTTCATAGGCATTCTAGAAATTCCCCCTCCTGTAATCCAGCACGAAGCTGATTTTCCCAGTCTACCTGCATATGAAAGTCCCTTCTACTATTCTAGCATGAATTTTCTATCTCCTGTTGTAATTTGTTGGCCGCATCCTGACTACTGTATGGGGGTCAGTATACAACTGCCATCAGGGTCTTTTCACCCTTGCAATTCCTTAGCTCTATCCACAATGATTCAACACGTTCCATCCCTCTGCTACCTCTTTCTAATGATTCGATTTCATTTCTTATCAACAGAGCAAAACCATCCTCTCTGCCTTCCTGCATATCCTTTCAATACAATGTGTATCCTTGGACATTAAGCTCCCAGCTATAATCTTTCAGCCATGATTCAGTGATGCCTAAAACATCATACCTGCCAATCTGTAACTGTGCTGCGTTCGTCTACCTTATTCCGTATATTGCACACATTCAGGTACAACACTTTCAGTCCTGTATTCAGCCTTTACGATTTTCTCACACCATACTCAACCTTTTGATTCGTAACTTTGTCTGAGGTCTTACCACCATCTGCCTTCACAATCTCTCCACTAACTGTTCTGGCACTCTGTACCCATTCCCCTACAACTCCAGGTCCCACCTTCCCTGGAAGAGGGCCTGATAATCCAAAAATCTTATGCCCTCCTTTCTACACCAACTCCTTAGCCACATATTAGGCTATATAATCTTCCTAGTTCTAGCCTCACTGGCACATGACATGGGTAGCAATCCTGAAATCACAACCGTGGAGGTCCCACCTTTTAACTTAGCACCAAATTCTCTGAGTTCCCTATGCAGATCCTCATCACTCGTCCTACCCATGGACCATGACTTCTGGCTGTTCACCCTCCCACTTTAGAATGCAACTCCAGATCTGTACTCATCATCCTTTTTGATTTTGTCCCCCTTTTACATTGCAAATCATCCCATTGACTGCAATTCTGCCCTAACAGCAGCCTCGCCTTGCTACCAGTCTCATTACAAACTGCCTGTTTGTAAACCTACTACCCATCTTTGGCCCTATCACTCTGCCTCCCACCCCCCTTCCAAGTTAGTTTAAACTAAACCCACCTAGCAAACCTGTCCACAAGCATATTGGTCCGCTTTGGGTTCAGGTGTAACCCGTCTCTTTTGTACAGGTCGTATCTTCCTCAGAAAAGATTGATTTGAACTACGGGATTAATGTATCTTCCTCAGAAAAGAATGATTTGAACTATGGGATTAATGGATTTGTGGATAAATTTGCCAATGATACAAAGGCATATGGAGGAGTGGGTAGTGTTGAGTAAGCAGAGAGCCTGCAGAGTGCTTGTAGCTAGGGGAATAGTCAAAGAAGCAACAGATGAAATACAAACACGAAGAAATCTGCAGATGCTGGAATTTCAAGCAACACATATAAAAGTTGCTGATGAACGCAGCAGGCCAGGCAGCATCTCTAGGAAGAGGTACAGTCGACATTTCGGGCTGAAACCCTTCGTCAGGACTAACTGAAAGAAGAGCTAGTAAGAGATTTGAAAGTGGGAGGGGGAGGGGGAGATTCTAAATGATAGGAGAAGACAGGATGGGGAAGGATGGAGCCAAGAGCTGGACAGTTGATTGGCAAAAGGGATATGAGAGGATCATGGGACAGGAGGCCTAGGGAGAAAGAAAATGGGGGGGGGGGGGAGGGAAGCCCAGAGGATGGGCAAGGGGTATAGTGAGATGGACAGAGGGAGAAAAAGGAGAGAGAGAAAAAAAGAATGTGTGTATACAAATAAATCAATAAGGAATGGGGTACGAGGGGGAGGTGGGGCATGAGCGAAAGTTTGAGATGTCAGTGTTCATGCCATCAGGTTGGAGGCTACTCAGACGAAATATAAGGTGTTGTTCCTCCAACCTGAGTGTGGCTTCATCTTTACAGTAGAGGAAGCCATGGATAGACATATCAGAATGGGAATGGAACGTGGAATTAAAATGTGACAGTCCTTCCAGGTGAGGCGACACTTCACCTGTGAGTCGGCTGGGGTGATATACTGCGTCCGGTGCTCCCGATGCAGCCTTCTATATATATTGGCGAGACCAGACGCAGACTGGGAGATCGTTTCGCTGAACACCAACACTCTGTCTGCCAGAGAAAGCAGTATCTCCCAGTGGCCACACATTATAATTCCACGTCCCATTCCCATTCTGATATGTCTATCCACGGCCTTCTCTACTGTAAAGATGAAACCACACTCAGGTTGGAGGAACAACACCTTATATTCCGTCTGGGTAGCCTCCAACCTGACGGCATGAACACTGACTTCTCAAACTTCCGTTAATGTCCCACCTCCCCCTTGTACCCCATCCGTTATTTATTTATTTATACACATACACACACACACACATTCTTTTTTCTCTCTCTCCTTTATCTCCCTCTGTCCCTCTCATTACACCCCTTGCTCATCCTCTGGGTTTCCCCCCTCCCCCTTTTCTTTCTACCCTGGCCTCCTGTCCCATGATCCTTTCATATCCCTTTTGCCAATCAACTGTCCAGCTCTTGGCTCCATCCCTCCCCCTCCTGTCTTCTCCTATCGTTTCAGATCTCCCCCTCCCCCTCCCACTTTCAAATGTCTTACTAGCTCTTCTTTCTGTTAGTCCTGACGAAGGGTCTCGGCCTAAAACATCGACTATACCTCTTCCTAGAAATGCTGCCTGGCCTGCTGCGTTCACCAGCAACTTTTATGTGTGTTAAATGAAGTACAATGTTGGAAAGTGTACGGTCATGTACTTTGGTGGAAGAAATAAAGAGGCAAACTATTATTTAGATGGGGAGAGAATTCAAAATGCAGAGATGAAAAGGGACTTGGGAGTCCTTGTGCAGGATACCCTAAGGGTAACCTTTAGGTTGAGCCATTAAGCAATGTTGGCATTCATTTCTAGAGGTATAGGATATAAGAACAGGGATGTGATGTTGAGGCTCTATAAGGCACACGTGAGATCACACGGGAGTATTGTGTGCAGTTTTGGGCTCCTTATTTTAGAGAGGATACACTGACATTGGAGAAGGTTCAGAGAAGATTCTCAAGAATGATTCCAGGAATGAAAGGGTTACCGTATGAGGAACATCTGGCAGCTCTTGGGCTGTATTCTCTGGAGTTCAGGAGAATGAGGGGGGAATCTCATAGAAAAATCCCTCAAATGTTAAAAGGCCTGAACAGATTAGACATGGCGAAGTTATTTCCAATGGTAGAGGAGTCTAGGACAAGAGGCCATGACTTCAGGATTGAAGGACGTCCATTTAGAACAAAGATGCAGAGAAATTACTTTAGTCAGAGGGTGGCAAATCTGTGAAATTTGTTGCCATGAGCAGCTGTGGAGGCCAAGTCATTGGCTGCATTTAAGGCAGAGATAGATAGTTCTTGATTAGCCAGGGCATCAAAGGGTATGGGGAGAAGGCAGTGGAGTGGGGATGACTGGGAGAATTGAATCATCCCATGATTGAATGGTGGAGCAGACTCTATGGGCCTAATGGCCTACTTCTGCTCCTATATCTTATGGTCTTAAAAGATCCCAAGGATGCAGAAATCTGAACCCCTGCACCCTGTAACCTGTACCAGTCCCTAAGTCACACATTCATCTGCCAAATCATCCTATTCTTTCCCTCACCAGCACGTGAAACAGGCAGCAATCGTGCGATTACTATTCTGGAAGTCTTGCTTTTCAGCTTTCTACCTAGCTCCCTAAAATCTCCCTTCAGGACCTCCTCACCTTTCCTACTTATGATATTAGTGCCAATATGTCCCAAAACTCCTGGCTGCTCACCCCTTTCCCTTTAGAATTCTGTAGACCCCATTCTGACCTTTGGCACCTGAAAAGGCCACATACTACCTAGATGTCTCTACCACGACCACAGAATCTCATCTCTATTCCTCTAACTATGGAATCTCCTATCGCTTCTGCAGTCCTCTTCATCTCTCCTCCCTTCTACGGCAACAGTGCCAGAGGCCCAGTTGCTGCAACCACACCCCCCCCCCCCAACTGTGTTATAGAGGGGAACGACCCCTGGGTATTCCGCACTGGCTACCCATTTCTCTTCCTTCTCCTGCCAGTCACCTGGTTACCTGTCTATCTATCATTTCCTCAGTCTGTGGTATGAGCCAAAGATCATCAAGCTGCAGCTCCAGTTCCATAACACGGTTTCTGAGGTGCACCTAGTGCAGATGTGGTTATCCAGGAAGCTGAGGGTCTCCCAGAATTCCCATATCTCACACACAGAACAAAATACAGGCCCTGGAGCCATTCTTACTGCACTAACTGTGCCCTAACAGATGAGAAGTGAAGAAAATAAAGAAAAAAACTTATCAGATTCTTACCTTGCCCAATTCTGATCTCACCTAACGCTGATGAGCCAAAGCCACTACAAACACTGGCCCACTCACACAGTGGGCACTCTGCCTGCCTATACCTTAGTTTTATTCACCCTTCCTAATGAATCTTGTTAACTAATTAGGTGTAGTCCATAACCTTTCATGAAGTGCTGCCTTTTCATTCTTCAGCCACGAACCTAAGTGAAATCACTGCTTCTTCTCATGTTCCCGCTGACTGATTGGGCACAAACCAACTCCCAAAAAGGAAATAGGAAAGACACAAAATTTTCGGTGAGTCATCTTGACTGGAGTGGTTGGCAAAATAATAGACCAGAAGACCCCCCATGGAGTGGTTTTGTAGTGTTTGGTATGTAAGGATGAAATATCGGGTTGCTTGGAAGCAGATGATAAAATAGTCCGAAGTCAACATGGCTTCTTTCAGGGAAAATGTTCGCTGACGAAGTAAGATTTTCCACCAAAGCATCCATATGAAACACTGGACAGACAGCAGTAATTTATAGCTCTAAAGCGTATTTGGAGGGAAAAAGTTAGTTGGGTTATCTATTTCAAGAATATACTGTCAAGGCTTTGTGTGACTTTTTTTAACCCCAATATTACTATTAGCCTAGGCAAACATTGGTTCCCTGAAAAGATTGCTAATTACATTAGGTAATTCTGCTATTGTGAAGTTTGAAAATACTGATTGACTGGGAGTGGAAGAATTGTAAGTAAGGCTTTGTTTCTCCCCCCTCCCCCAGAAGTACGTGAAGGATCACATTAATTTACATTTAATAATCAATAGCAAAATTAAATATTCAACAACATTGTACAAGAGTCTGACTACAAGCAAGATCAGGCACCATCAGAAAATATGGCAACCAACTTTGATCAAAGAGTTCGGTTGATACTCATTCAAAAGGAGGTAAGAAATTATGAGGTGCACCATTTGAGAAGGAAATTTCAGAGCCTGGAAAAAACAGAATAAGGATTCGGACGCAGTCATGAAATAACTTTGAAATCAGAAACTAATATTGACTGAATACTACAAAGATATTAAGTGCAATTGATCTTCATTTACTAAAACTCAAGTGCAGCCAGGACAATGAGTGACTGGAAATCGACAGTTGCAATTTTGCTCAGACTATCACCGACGTACTGAAAATAGAATTGTTTACATATGGAAACACGAACACATTTGTAGCTCCTGCTGAAGACAATCTACAGCCACAAGTGAAATAACAAAGGCACCTCAATGAGAACAGTGGAAAGTAAGTAAGGAGAACTCAATAGCCCAATGCCAGTACCTGGTGAGACCAAAGAGGTGGCAGAAACAACTCCTCTCTCACTTGAATGAGACTTGAAACTGACCTTTAAGGCTTAGTACATAAATTTTATGTTCGTGAACAGTGAGTTGAAGCCGCTGACCCATTTCATCGAGCTTTTTCTTGAGTTGGTGACATTCTTGTTGAAATTGCTTTACTTGTGTGCTACATTGTTCATCACAGGGCTGATATTCAGGATTGAAGTTTTGCTTTCCAGAAAGCTGATCTGTGAAGTAAATTTTTAATGGGAAGAATTCACAAATTTTCATTACTATTCTTAAAGGAACTTTTTAATGTTAAGGTTTTAGATCACTTTCATATACAAGTATTCATAACAAGATTAAAAACTTTGAAATGGTAAGAGTGAAATTAAATTTCTTTTCAGTATATTCTAAACTTCAAGTCTCATGATAAGAGAACAAATAGAACTTCAGATATCAGATATTGTATATTTTAACTTGTCGTCAAATGTCATGAAAATCTTTGCCTCACTGAAATAAATTAAATGGCAACTCTGTCTATATGAATAGTTTTATTAAGACATCAACCAGTTTTAGTTTTTGAATTTAGAAAGAGTTAGTAAAATACCACATTTACTTTCATTTTGCCGTACACTGGTATTCAACTTATGTTGCATATAATCTAGTTCTTGCTTGATCTGAAGTTCTGACATCTCAAGTTTTCTGAGCTGCGCCTCCTTTTCAGTTTTATATTCTTCATGTTGCTTTTGCATTTCTATTAGCGCCTTCTGTAGATCTATTTTATTCTGAAGGAAAAAAAAACAACGTATAAATAATGCAAACAAGAGGAATTCTGCAGATGCTGGAAATTCAAGCAACACACATCAAAGTTGCTGGTGAATGCAGCAGGCCAGGCAGCATCTCTAGGAAGAGGTACAGTCGGCATTTCGGGCCGAGACCCTTCGTCAGGACTAACTGAGGGAAGAGTTAGTAAGAGATTTGAAAGTGGGAGATTTCAAAGAGATTCCCAAAGATTCCCAATTCAAAGAGATTTCAAATCTCTTACTAACTCTTCCTTCAGTTAGTCCTGACGAAGGGTCTCAACCCGAAACGTCAACTGTACCTCTTCCTAGAGATGCTGCCTGGCCTGCTGCGTTCACTAGCAACTTTGATGTGTGTTACTTAACGTATAAATAACATTGCCTACATCATTTTAGAAGAATGAGAAATATACACATGAATTCTCTTGCCGTCTGAAAGTACATATGTGAAAGGGACAACTTGTCACAATGCCTCTCCACAATCTGTCCCAAATATGTAAACATACTTTCTAATGGCAAAGGTATCAACACAGTATGTCAACAAGGTGTGATTTTCCAAGTACAAACAAGAGATAGGCAATGAAATTGTAAACACACTAAAAGCTATAAAACCATTCCATCACGGTGTCCTCTTGTTTGGAAAAACAATGAGTTAAACAGCTAATGCATCCACCAGTTTTTAAAATATTCAAATTGTCAACATAAAATTACTTTTCACTACCTCTTTGTGTAGAGTCTCTATGATGTCCTCAACTAGTTTTGTACAAATTTTCTGGAGACGGTCCTTCACTTTGTCAAACTGTGCATGGATGGGTTTGATGGGGTTATAATGTTCTTCTATTCTGAAATATGCAGAGTCTGAATTTATAATAAAATGCTTTGAGATCTGTCTCAGGTAATGCTCAATTTCAGCAACAAGCTCAGATTCGTACTGCTGCTTTTCATGCCTAATCTGTTCCTCTTGGCGGGCAGACCATTCCTTTTGTTTCTCAATGATGCATAGGTTTAATTCTGCCTCCTTTTGTGCAAGAAGCTCACTCCTCTGCCTCGTAAAGTCCTCCTTAGCTGCTTTAAGAACTTCATTGAGTTTATTTCTATGCTCATCCAAGAAAGTTTGATAATCATTCTCATTTAATTCATAAATTCTGTTTATCTCCTCTTGCTTTTCCTTGTTCCACTGGGCTTGAACTTTTGCCAGTTCAGTTTTAGCAACTGCTGATGCTTCTTGTTTCTGACGTTCTAATTTATGTTCAAGAATGTCTATTTTTTCCTGCAGTTCAGCAATTTTAAAACTAGATCCGGCTTTATCAATTTCTTTCAAAGCATATTGTTTCCATTTCTCCTCATCTTCTTTCAATGCAATTGAGATCTGGAAATTACAAGGAACAATCAAATCAACAAATCTATCTTAGCGATAAAACAGTATTTCTTTACTCCTACCCATTAATGTAATTTATATAATAATGACATGATCCAAAGCTCTTTCCCTCCCCATTGCCTTCTTTCACATCATATATGCTATCTCAACAGTCACACAAGTTTTTCTACTGGATTTTAAATTGATGATATCAGAGAAATTCATGGCAGTGAAAGAATTCCACTCAACATACAAAGGTGAACTGATTTCCAAAAGGCATAAAGTTAAAGATGACAATTTTAAGCAAGAAATCTTTTTAATGTCCATCTTTTACAGTTTCAAAATAACAAAAAAGGAAAAGGACCCAAAGCAAAAGTTTGGGCACCCGGCATGGCAGTACTTGGTAACACCCCCTTTGGCAAGTATCACAGCTTGTAAATGCTTTTTGTAGCCAGCTAAGAGTCCTTCAATTCTTGTTTGGGGGATTTTCATCCATTCTTCCTTGCAAAAGGCTTCTAGTTCTGTGAGATTCTTGGGCCGTCTTGCATGCACTGCTCTTTTGAGGTCTATCCACAGATTCTCGATGATGTTTAGGTCGAGGGACTGTGAAGGCCATGGCAAAACCTTCAGCTTCCACCTCTTGAGGTAGTCTGTTGTAGATTTTGAGGTGTGCTTAGGATCATTATCCTGTTTTAGAAGCCATCCTCTTTTCATCTTTGGTTTTTTTACAGACGGTGTGATGTTTGCTTCCAGAATTTGCTGGTATTTAATTGAATTCATTCTTCCCTCTACCAGTAGGTGTTCCCCGTGCCACTGGCTGCAACACAAGCCCAAAGCATTATCGATCCACCCTCGTGCTTAACAGTTGGAAAGGTGTTCTTTTCATGAAATTCTGCACCCTTTTTTCTCCAAACATACCTTTGCTCGTTCTGGCCAAAGAGTTCTATTTTAACTTCACCAGTTCATAGGGCTTGTTTCCAAAATGCATCAGGCTTGTTTAGATGTTCCTTTGAACTTTCTGAATAGGACTTTTTGGCCGCAATGAGCAAAGGTATATTTGGAGGAACGTCTGGTAGAGGGAAGAATGAATTTAATTAAATACCGGCAAATTCTAGAAGCAAACATCACATCGTTTGTAAAAAAGCTGAAGATGAAAAGAGGATGGCTTCTACAACAGGATAATGATCCTAAGCACAGCTCAAAATCCACGATGGACTATCTCAAGAGGCGCAAGCTGAAGGTTTTGCTATGGCCCTCACAGTTCCCTGACTGAAACATGATCGAGAATCAGTGGATAGACCTCAAAAGAGCAGTGCATGCAAGACGGTCCAAGAATCTCACAGAACTAGAAGCCTTTTGCAAGGAAGAATGGGTGAAAATCCCCCAAACAAAAATTGAAAGACTCTTAGCTGGCTACAGGCTGTGAAACTTGCCAAAGGGGGTGTTACTAAGTACTGTCATGCAGGGTGCCCAAACTTCTGCTTCAGGCCCTTTTCCTTTTTTGTTGTTTTGAAACTGTAAAAGATGGAAATAAAAAAGTTTTCTTGCTTAAAATATTAAAGAAATCTGTCATCTTTAACTTTATGCCTTTTGGAAATCAGTTCACCTTTTACTCGCTTAGCTATTCACAGGAACAGAAATTTTGACTGGGGTGCCCAAAACTTTTGCATGCCACTGTAAGGTTGACAAGAAGGAGAATGGACTTAGGTAAACTATAAGGGGGCACGAGAAGAACTTGGCAAGTAGAATTATTGAAAACCCCAAGGCATTCTACACTGACATAAAGAACAGGAGGCTGACTAGACTGAGGATAAAAGAGGAAGCATGTGCCTGTACTCTGAGGAGTTAGACAAAGTTTGCAATTAATACTTTGCTTTAATATTCATCACTGAGGGGGACCTTGATGAACATTGTCAGTATAGTACAGGCTGGTATATGCTGCAACACATCGACGTTAAGAAAGAGGATTTGCTGAAACTTTTGAAAAGAATTAGGATAGACTGGAAGGGGTGTCAAAGTTTCAAAGATCGAAGTACATTTATCATCAAAGTATGTATATCATATACAACCTAAGATTCATTTTCTTGCAGATACCCACAGGAAAACAAAGAAATACAATAAAATCCCAAAAAATAACCATAACAAAGACCGACAAATATCCAATGTGCAAAAGAGCGCAAATTGCGCAAGTACTAAAAAAAAGTAAACAACTTGCATGTCCACTGTTTACATAGATGCTGCCTGGCTTGCTGAGTTCCTCCAGCATTTTGTGTGTGTTGCTTCGGATTTCCAGCATCTGCAGATTTTCTCGTGTTTGTTGACATAAAGGTTGATAGCGTAGTGGATAGTTAGGGTCATGCAGTCAGATAGAAATACTGCATAGAATCAGGCCCTTCAACCCATTTAGTCCATGCTGAAAACCATTTGAACTGCCATTTCCCAATTACCAGCACCAGGACCATAGCCATTGATATCCCAGCTACCCACATATCTATATAAAATTTTCTTAAATGCTGAAATCAAGCTAGCATCGACCACTTGTCCTGGCAGCTCATTCCACACTCTCATGACTCTCTGAATGAAGAAGTTTTCCCTCATGTTTCACTTAAACTTCTCACCTTTCACCCTTAAGCCATGACTCTAGTAGCCCCACCCAACCTCAGAGGTAAAAGCATTATATGCATTTACCCTATCTAGCTCTATCAAATCTCCTCTCAATCTTCTAAGTTCTGAAGAATACAGTCCTAACCTATCTAATCTTTGCTGATAACTCAGGTCCTCCAGACCCGGCAACATCCTTGAAAATTTTCTCTGCACTCTTTCAACCTTGTTTATATCTTTCCTGTAAGTAGATGACGAACACTGCACACAATACTCCAAATTAGGCCTCCACAACATCTTATACTCAACATAACATCCCATCTTCTGTACTGAAAACATTGATTTATGAAGGCCAATATGCCAAAGCTTTCTTTACAACCCAATCTACTTTCAACGATACCACTTTCAACGAATTATGTACCTGTATTCCTAGATCCCTTTGTTCAACCACACTCTGAAGTGTCCTGCTATTCACTCTGTAAGACTTACTCTGGTTGGTCCTACCAAAATGCAAAACCTTGCACTTGTCTGCATTAAATTCCAGCTTCCATTGTGCAGCCTATTTTTCCATCTGATGCACATCCCTCTGCAAGCCATGATAGCCTTCCAGACTGACCATTACATTCCCAATCTTGGTGTCATCCACAAATTTGCTGATCCAGTTAAATGCATTATCATCCAGATCATTGATACAGATGACAAACAACAAAGGACCCAGTACTGATCCCTGCGGCACCCACTAGTCACAGGCCTCCAGCCAGAGAGGCAACGACGTATGACCATTCTCTGGCTTCTCCCACAAAACCAATGTCTAACCCAATTTATTACCTCATTGTCAATACCAAGCGACTGAAGCTTCTTGACCAGCTTCTCATACACGACCTTGTCAAATGCCTTACTAAATTCCATGGAGGCAACATCCACTGACTTGCCTTCATCAACTTTCCTGGTAACTGCCTCGAAAAACTCTACAAGATTTGTTAGACATGACCTACCATCCACAAAGCCATGACGATTATCTTTAATCAGTCCATGTCTATTCAAATACTTATATATCTGGTCCCTTAGGACACCTTCCAATAACTTTCCCACAGCTGATGCCAAACACACCCGCCAATAATTTTCTGTTTTCTGTTTAAAGCCTTTTTTAAACAACAGAACAACACTGACTATCCTTCAATCCTCAGGTACCTCCACTGTCGCTTAGGATGATTTAAATATCTTTGCCTCACTCCTAAACCAATTCCTTAGCCATTCATTAAGTTGCATAACCTTCATAGTTCTGGCCTCCCCAGCATGTGGCACAGCTAGCAATCCTGAATCAGAATCAGGTTTATTACCACCGGCATGTGTCATGAAATTTGTTAAATTAGCAGCAGCAGTTCAATGCAATACATAATATAGAAAGAAAAAATAAACAAGAAAATCAATTACAGTCGTATATATATGTATATTAAATAGTTAGACTAAAAATAGTGCAAAATAGAAATATTATATCAACAATTGAGGCAGTGTTCATGGGTTCAATGTCCATTTAGGAATTGCACAGCAGAGGGGAAGAAACAGTTCCTGAATCACTAAATGTATGTCTTCATGCTTCTGTACCTCCTTCCTGACAGTAACAAGAAGAGGGTATGTCCTGGGTGATGGGGGTCCTTAATAATGAAACACCACCTATCTCAAGCATCACTCCTTGAAGATGTCTTGGATACTATGGAGGCTAGTATCCAAGATGGAACTGACAAATTTTACAAATTTCTCTAGCTTCTTTCAGTCCTATGCAGCAGCCCGACCTGCCCTCCCCCACCCCCATACTAGGCAGAGATGGTAAAGAATAGCATCAAATCCGTAGAAAGATGTGACATAGGATTGGAAGATGTTGAATCCTTGTAGGTTGAGTTAAGAAACTTCAAGTATCAAAGGACCCTAATGGCAGTCACGTACAGGCCTCCCAACAATAGCTCAGATATGGACCACAGAATACAACAGTAAATAGAAAAGGCAAGTCAAAAGAGCAATATGATAGTCATAGGAGATTTTAACATGCAGGTCGACTGGGGAAATCAGGTTGGTAATGAATCTCAAGACAGTGAGTTTGTTGAATGTCTACGAGATGGATTTTTAGTGCAGTTGGTCATTGAGCCTACGAGGGGATCAGCTACACCGGATTGGTGTTACGTAACGAACCAGAGGCGATTAGGAAGCTGAAGGTAAAAAAAAAAACCCGAAGGAGCCAGTGATCACAATATGATAGAGTTCAACTTGAAATTTGATAGGAAGAAAGTCTGACATAGCAGTATTTTAGTGGAGTAAAGGAAATTATTGTGGTATGAAAGAGGAGTTGGCAAAAGTAAATTTGAAGGAGATGCTAGCACAGCAGCAATGACTTGAGTTGCTGGGAAAAAAAGAGGAAGGTGCAGGAGATACATATTCCAAAAACAAAGAAATACTCAAATGGCAAAACAGTACAACTGTGGCTAACAAGGGAAGTCAAAGCCAATGTAAAAGCAAAAGAGAGGGCATATAACAAAGCAAAAATTAACAGGAAGGTACAGGATTGGGAAGCTTTTAAAAACCTACAGAGAGCAATTAAAAGAACCAGTAGGAGGGAGAAGATGAAATATGAAAGCAAGCTAGCAAACAATATCAAGGTGGATCGTAAAAGCTTTTTCAAGTATGTAAAGAATAAAAGAGAGATGAGAGTAGATATAGGACTGCTGGAAAATAAGGCCAGAGAAATAATAACAGGGGACAAGGAGATGGCAGATGAACTAAATGAGTATTTTGCATCAGTCTTCAGTGTGGCAGACACTAGTAGTGTGCCAGATGCTGAAGGGTGTGAGGGAACAGAAGTGGGTGCAGTTACTATTTCAAGGGGGAAGGTGCTCAAAAAGCTGAAAGACCTAAGGGTACATTAAGTCACCCAAACCAAATGAACTGCACCCTAGGGTTCCAAAAGAGGTCATGGGAGAGATTGTGGAGGCATTATAGACAATAAACAATAGGTGCAGGAGTAGGCCATTCAGCCCTTTGAGCCAGCACCACCATTCACTGTGATCATGGCTGATCATCCACAATCAGCACCCTTTTTCTGCCTTCTCCCCATATCCCTTCACTCCGCTATCTTTAAGGGCTCTATCTCCTTTTTGAAAGAATCCAGAGAATTGGCCTCCACTGCCTTCTGAGGCAGAGCATTCCACAGAACCACAAACCTCTGTGTGAAAAAGTTTTTCTTCAACTCCGTTCTAAATTGTTTACCCCTTATTCTTAAACTGTGCCCTCTGGTTCTGGACTCCCCCAACATCGGGAACATGTTTCCTGCCTCTAGCGTGTCCAATCCCTTAATAATCTTATATGTTTCAATCCGATCCCCTCTCATTTTTCTAATTTCCAGTGTATACAACCCCAGTCGCTCCAATCTTTCAACATATGACAGTCCCGCCATCCCGGGAATTAACCTCGTGAACCTATGCTGCACTCCCTCAATAGCTAGAGTGTCCTTCCTCAAATTTCGAGACCAAAACTGTACACAATATTCCAGGTGTGGTCTCACCAGGGCCCTGTGCAACTGCAGAAGAACCTCTTTGCTCCTATACTCAATTCCCCTTGTTATGAAACATAGAAACATAGAAACATAGAAAATAGGTGCAGGAGTAGGCCATTCGGCCCTTCGAGCCTGCACTGCCATTTATTATGATCATGGCTGATCATCCAACTCAGAACCCCGCCCCAGCCTTCCCTCCATACCCCCTGACCCCCGTAGCCACAAGGGCCATATCTAACTCCCTCTTAAATATAGCCAATGAATGGCCTCAACTGTTTCCTGTGGCAGAGAATTCCACAGATTCACCACTCTCTGTGTGAAGAAGTTTTTCCTAATCTCGGTCCTAAAAGGCTTCCCCTCTATCCTCAAACTGTGGCCCCTCGTTCTGGACTTCCCCAACATCGGGAACAATCTTCCTGCATCTAGCCTGTCCAATCCCTTTAGGATCTTATACGTTTCAATCAGATCTCCCCTCAATCTTCTAAATTCCAACGAGTACAAGCCCAGTTCATCCAGTCTTTCTTCATATGAAAGTCCTGCCATCCCAGGAATCAATCTGGTGAACCTTCTTTGTACTCCCTCTATGGCAAGGATGTCTTTCCTCAGATTAGGGGACCAAAACTGCACACAATACTCCAGGTGTGGTCTCACCAACGCCTTGTACAACTGCAGTAGTACCTCTCTGCTCCTGTACTCGAATCCTCTCGCTATAAATGCCAGCATACCATTCGCCTTTTTCACCGCCTGCTGTACCTGCATGCCCACTTTCAATGACTGGTGTATAATGACACCCAGGTCTCGTTGCACCTCCCCTTTTCCTAATCGGCCACCATTCAGATAATAATCCGTTTTCCTATTTTTGCCACCAAAGTGGATAACTTCACATTTATCCACATTAAATTGCATCTGCCATGAATTTGCCCACTCACCCAACCTATCCATGTCACCCTGCATCCTCTTAGCATCCTCCTCACAGCTAACAGTGCTACCCAGCTTCGTGTCATCCGCAAACTTGGAGATGCTGCATTTAATTCCCTCATCCAAGTCATTAATATATATTGTAAACAACTGGGGTCCCAGCACTGAGCCTTGCGGTACCCCACTAGTCACCGCCTGCCATTCTGAAAAGGTCCCGTTTATTCCCACTCTTTGCTTCCTGTCTGCTAACCAACTCTCCACCCACACCAATACCTTACCCCCAATACCGTGTGCTTTAAGTTTGCACACTAATCTCCTGTGTGGGACCTTGTCAAAAGCCTTCCAGCATGCCATTAGCTTTCTTCACTGCCTGCTGTACCTGCATGCTTACTTTCAGTGACTGATGAACAAGGACACCTAGATCTCGTAGTACTTCCCCTTTTCCTAACTTGACACCATTCAGGTAGTAATCTGCCTTCCTGTTCTTACCACCAAAGTGGATAACCTCACATTTATCCACATTAAACTGCATCTGCCATGCATCTGCCCACTCACCCAATCTGTCCAAGTCACCCTGCATTCTCATAACATCCTCCTCACATTTCACACGGCCACCCAACTTTGTGTCATCTGCAAATTTGCTAATGTTACTTTTAATCCCTTCATCTAAATCATTAATGTATATTGTAAATAGCTGTGGTCCCAGCACCGAGCCTTGCGGTACCCCACTAGTCACTGCCTGCCATTCTGAAAAGGACCCATTAATCCCTACTCTGTTTCCTGTCTGCCAACCAATTTTCTATCCATGTCAGTACCCTACCCTCAATATTATTTGCTCTAGTTTTGCACATTAACCTCCTATATGGGACCTTATCAAAGGCTTTTTGAAAGTCCACGTACACTACATCCACTGGCTTTCCCATGTCCATTTTCATAGTCACATTCTCAAAAAATTCCAGAAGATCAGTCAAGCATGACTTCCCCTTCGTAAATCCATGCTGACTCGGACCTATCCTGCCACTGCTATCCAAATATGTCACTATTACATATTTTATAATTGATTCCAGCATCTTCTCCACCACTGATGTCAGACTAACTGGTCTATAATTGCCTGTTTTCTCTCTCCCTCCTTTCTTAAAAAGTGGGATAACATTAGCTACCCTCCAATCCACAGGAACTGATCCTGAATCTATAGAACATTGGAAAATGATTACCAATGCTTCCACGATTTCTAGAACCACCTCCTTAAGTACTCTGGGATGCAGACCATCAGGCCCTGGGGATTTATCAACCTTCAGTTCCATCAGTTTACCCAATACCATTTTCTGCCTGATGCGAATTTCCTTCAGTTCCTCTGTTACCCTAGGTCCTCTGGCCACTATTACATCTGGGAGATTGTTTGTGTCTTCCCTAGTGAAGACAGGTCCAAAGTACCTGTTCAGCCGTCTGCCACTTCCTTGTTCCCCAGAATAATTTCACCTGTTTCTGTCTTCTAGGGCCCAACTTTGGTCTTAACTAATATTTTCCTCTTCACATACCTAAAGAAGCTTTTACTATCCTCCTTTATATTTTTAGCTAGCTTACCTTCGTACCTCATCTTTTCCCCCCGTATTGCCTTTTTAGTTATCTTCTGTTGCTCCTTAAAAGTCTCCCAATCCTCTGGCTTCCCACTCATCCTTGCTATGTTATACTTCTTCTCTTTTATTTTTATACTGTCCTTAACTTCCCTTGTCATCCACAGTCGCCCCTTACTCCCTTTAGAACCTTTCTTCATCTTTGGAATGAACTGATCCTGCACCTTCTGTATTATTCCCAGAAATACCTGCCATTGTTGTTCCACTGTCATCCTTACTAGGGTATCTTTCCAGTCAATATTTGCCAGCTCCTCCCTCATGTGTCCATAGTCCCCTTTGTTCAACTGTAATACTGACACTTCTGATCTTCCCTTCTCCCTCTCAAATTATAGATTAAAACTTATCATATTATGGTCACTATCTCCTAATGGCTCCTTTACCTTGAGTTCCCTTATCAAATCTGGCTCATTAGTAATGATCTTTCAAAAATCACTGAACTCTGGCATGGTGCCAGAGAACTGGAAAATTGCAAATGTCACTCCACTCTTTAAGAAAGGAGAAAGGCAGCAGAAAGGAAATTATAGACCAGTTAGCCTGACCTCAGTGGTTGGGAAGATGATGGGGTCAATTGTTAAGGATGAGGTTATGGACACAGGACAAGATGGAACACAGTCAGCATGTTTCCATAAGTGAAAATCCTGCCTGATGACCCTGTTGGAATTCTTTGAGGACATTACAAGTAAAATACATAAAGGGGATGCAGTGAACATTTATATTTGGACTTTCAGAAGACCTTTCAGAAGGTGACAGATATGAAGCTGCTTACCAAGTTAAGAGCCCACGGTATTAAAGGAAAGTTACTAACATGGTTACAGCACTGGCTAATTGGTAGGAGGCAGCGCGTGGGAATAAAAGAATCCTTGTCTGGTTGGCTGCCAGTGACTAGTGGTGTTCCACGGGAACTGGTGCTGGAGGAGCTTCTTTTTATGTGTCTCAATGATTTAGATGATAGATGGCTTTGTTGCCAATTTTGCAGATGATAACAAGATTGGCGGAGGGACAGCTAGAGTTGCTGAAACAGATAGGATGAAGAAGGACTTAGACAGATTAGGAGAATGGGCAAGAAAATGGCAAATAAATTGTAATGTTGGAAAATGCATGGCCATGCACTTTGGTAGTAGAAATAACTGTGCAGACTATTTTCTAAACGGGAATAAAATTCAAAAATCTGAGTTGCAAAGGGACTTGGGAGTCCTTGTGCAGAACACCCTAAAGGTTAACTTGCAGGTTGAGTCGATGATGGCATCAACAGTCACGGACAGTGGGACCGAGTAGGGGATGATTGTGGAACGCAGCAGGCCAGGCAGCATCTATAGGAAGGGGTACAGTCGACGTTTCAGGCCAAAACCCTTCGTCAGGACTAACTGAAAGAAGAGATAGTAAGAGATTTGCAAGTGGGAGGGGGAGGGGGAGATCCGAAATGATAGGAGAACACAGGAAGACAGGAGGGGGAGGGATGGAGCTAAGAGCTGGAACGTTGATTGGCAAAAGGGATACCAGGCTGGAGAAGGGAGAGGATCATGGGACGGGAGAACTAGGGAGAAAGAAAGGGGGAGGGGAGCATCAGAGCAAGATATAACAAGAGGGACAAAGGGAGAAAAGAAGAGAAAGAAAGGGTAATAAATAAATAAATAGGGGATGGGAAAAGGGGAAGAGGGGCATTAACGGAAATTAGAAGTCAATGTTCATGCCATCAGGTTGGAGGCTACCCAGACAGAATATAAGGTGTTGTTCCTCCAACCTGAGTGTGGCTTCATCTTGACAGTAGAGAAAGCCATGGATGGACTGATCAGAATGGGAATGGGACATGGAACTAAAATGTGTGGCCACTGGGAGATCCTGCTTTCTCTGGCGGATAGAGCGTAGGTGTTCAGCGAAAAGATCTCCTAGTCTGCATCGGGCCTCACCAATACATAGAAGGCCATACCGGACTCAGTAAGTTTCAGCAAAACAGTCTTCCAGTGGCCACACATTTTAATTCCACGTACCAATCCCATTCTGCTATGTCCATCCATGGCCTCCTCTACTGTCAAGATGAAGCCACACTCAAGTTGGAGGAACAACCCCTTATATTCCATCTGGGTAGCCTCCAACGTGATGGCATGAACATTGACTTCTCTAATTTCTGTTAATGCCCCTCCTCCCCCTTGTACCCAGTCCCTTATTTATTTATTTATCCCCCCCCTTTCTTTCTCCCTTTTTTCTCCCTCTGTCCCTCTCACTATATCTTCCTCTGATGCTCCCCTCCCCCTTTCTTTCTCCCTAGTCTTCCCGACCCATGATCCTCTCCCTTCTCCAGCCTGGTATCCCTTTTGCCAATCAACTTTCCAGCTCTTAGCTCCATCCCTCCCCCTCCTGTTTTCCTGTCTTCTATCATTTCGGATCTCCCCTTCCTCCTCCCACTTTCAAATCTCTTACTGTCTCTTCTTTCAGTTAGACCTGATGAAGGGTCTCAGTCCGAAACGTCAAACTGTACCTTTTCCTATAGGTGCTGCCTGGCCTGCTGCGTTCCACCAGCATTTTGTGTGTGTTGCTTGAATTTCCAGCATCTGCAGATTTCCTTGTGTCAGCCATGATTGAATGGCAGAACAGACTCAATGGGCCAAATGGCCTAATTTCTGCAACTATGTCTTATGGTCTTATAGATAGTGATGCTGCCCGTCAGAACACCGTCCACAGTACATCTATAGAAATTTTGAAGTGTTTCATGTGACAAGCCAAATCTCTTCAAACTCCGAATGAAACATAGCCCATGTCTTGCCTTCTTTATAGCTGCATCAATATGTATCAATCCTGAGATCATAACCTTGGAGGTCCTGCTCTCTAACTTAGCACCCAACTCCCTATGTAGAACTCTATCCACATCATTAGTACCTACATGGAGCATGACCTCCGGCTGTTCATTCTCCCATTTAAGAATGCTGAGGACTCGATCCAAGATGTCCCAGGCCCCTCTTGTCCGTTCCCCTAACTAACAAATTCCCTGTCACCACAACATGCCTCTTCTCCCACCTGTACCCTTCTGAGTCACAGAGCCATACTCAGTGCCAGGGACCCGACCACCTTGACTTTCCTCTGTTTGGGTGTCGAGGGTTACACATGGACACTGACAGGGTGCAAAGCTGAGAAGAGGGGGCAAATGGAGTTCAATCTGGTAAAGAGTGAAGTGAAACACTTTTGAATATTGAACTTGAAGACTGAAAATACGGGCAATGGGAGGAATCTTAGGAGTGTGGAGAATCCGAGGGATCTTAGGTTGCACGTTCGAAGATCCTTCAAGTTTGCAGCACAAGAAGACACATTGGTTAAGAAGGCCCTTGGTGTGTTTGTCTTCATTAGTGTTAGGATTATGATCAAGAATAATGAATTAATGATATAGTTCTACAACATGGGGCATCAGGCCCCAATAGTATGCCTGATAAGACACTGAAAACCTGCGCAAGCCAACTGGCTGGAGTGTTCAAGAACATCTTCAATCTCTCACTGCTGCAGTCGGAGTTTCCCACCTGCTTCAAAAGGACAGCAAAAAGAGCCCAAAAAGAGTAGGGCAAGCTACCTCAATGACTATCATCCAGTTGCACTCAATATTTACTGTGAAGTGCTCTGAGAGGTTGATCATGGCTAGAATTAACTCCTATCTAAGCAAGGATTTAGATCTGCTGCAATTTGTCTTCTGCTAAAATAAGTCTACAGCAGATAAAACCGTAAGAGCAGAATTAGGCCATTCACCCATCGAGCCTGCTCTGTGATTTCATCTTGGTTGATCTATTATCCCTCCCAATCCATTCTTCTGCCCTCTCCCTGTAAACTTTTAAGTGCTCATCAACTTATCAAGAACTAACCAACTTCTGTTTCAAATATAGTCAATGAATTGGTCTACAGAGCCACCTGTGGCAACGAATTTCACAGATTCACTATCCTCTGGCTTAAGAAATTTCTCCTCATCATGTTCTAAATGGAAATCCTTCTATTTTGAGGCTGTGCCCTCTGGTCCTCATCGTGGCTATCCCTCGAGGTCGAGGATGATGGTCTTCATTCTGTTGATCTACTTATGGGCTCTCAAATGAGTCCAATCTTGGCTTTGAAAGTTCTTCTGCATTCAGGACAGGTAGTTCCAGATGGCAGATCGGGCTTTGGTTGTTGCTGCCTCTCTTTCCATTTTCTTCTCTTTTCTTCTAATTCTGTACATCTGTTGGCTTCAAAAGTTGCTGTTCCTTCTCGGATGACGGCTTGCCAGAGTTTCCTGCCCTTGGCATTGGTTTCCCAATTGTTGATGGCGATGTTACATTTCTACATGTTGGCTTTTAAGATGTCTTTGAATTTCTTCTGTTGTCTGCCTCTTTTACGTTTGCCTTCTTTAAGCTGGGAGTAGAAGATTTGTTTTGGCAGGCGTTCATCTTCCATCCAAACAACATGGCTGCTCCATCTTAGTTAGTTCTTGATGATGTAGGCTTCAAAATTTGTTGTTTTTGCTTCATTTAGCACACTGACGTTGGTTCTTCTATCTTCCTAACTGATATTTAAGATGTTTCGAAGACAGCGTTGATGGAACTTTTCAAGTGCCTTCAGATGTCATCGGTATGTTGTCCAGGTTTCTGATCACCCACTATAGGACACAGCCTCTCCATATCCACTCTATCCAGACCTTTCAATATCCAATAGATTTCAGTGAGATCTGCCCCCTTATTCTTCTGAACTCCAGCGACTACAGGCCCAGAGCCATCAATAGGTCCTCATATGTTAACCCTTTCATACCCATAATCATTCCTGTGAACTTTCTCTGGAGCCTCTCTCATGCCACCAAATGTTTTCACCAATAAAGGGGCCCAAACTGCTCACAATACTCCAAGTACTGCAATACTCGCTAACACTCTTCCCAAACACGATTAAAGGTGAACTGGCCTTTAATTTCCTTTCTTCTGTCTCCTTCAAGAATGGGGTCACTACTACAGTAGTGAAAAAGGCTATCAAAGGATTCAGTAGGATTACAAACCAGTCAGAAATGTGGATAGATAAATAGCAGACAACCTGGACTCTCTGTACAACCCTGCTGACTCCCTGCTGTACTCACTGCACACCCATGATTGTGTAGCCAAGTTTCCATCCAGCTCAATATATAAGTTTGCTGATGACACCACAATTGTAGGCCGTATTCTTAGGTAATGATGAGTTTGAGTACAGAGAGGAAATTAAGAACATGGTGGCATGGTGCGAAGACAATAACCTATCCCTCAACATCAGCAAGACGGAGGAATTGGTTGTTGACTTCAGAAGGAGTAGAGGACCGACGACCCCATTTACATTAGTGGTGCGCAAGTGGAACAGGTCAAAAGCTTTAAGTTCCTCAGGGTCAATATCACAAATGACCTGACTTGGTCCAACTAAGCAGAGTCCACTGCCAAGAAGGCCTACCAGCGCCTTTACTTCCTGAGAAAGCTAAAGAAATTTGGCCTGTCCACTAAAACCCTAATTTTTATAGATGCACCATAGAAAGCATTCTTCTAGGGTGCATCACAACTTGGTATGGAAGTTGTCCTGTCCAAGACCGGAAGAAGCTGCAGAAGATCATGAACACAGCCCAGCACATCACACAAACCAATCTTCCATCCTTGGACTCACTTTACACTGCACACTGTCGGAGCAGTGCTGCCAGGATAATCAAGGACACGACCCACCCAGTCAACACATTTTTCGTCCCTCTTCCCTCCGGGAGAAGACTCAGGAGCTTGAAGACTCGTATGGCCAGATTTGGGAACAGCTTCTTTCCAAATGTGATAAGACTGCTGAACAGATCCTGACCCGGATCTGGGCCGTACCGTCCAAATATCCGGACCTGCCTCTCAACACACATCAAAGTTGCTGGTGAACACAGCAGGCCAGGCAGCATTTCTAGGAAGAGGTACAGTCGACGTTTAGGGCCGAGACCCTTCGTCAGGACTAACTGAAAGAAGAGCTAGTAAGACATTTGAAAGTGGGAGGGGGAGGGGGAGATCCAAAATGATAAGAGATGACAGGAGGGGGAGGGATGGAGTCAAGAGCTGGACAGTTGATTGGCAAAAGGGATATGAGAGGATCATGGGACAGGAGGCCCAGGGATAAAGAAAAGTGGGGAGGGGGGGAAAAGCCCAAAGGATGGGCAGGGGGTATAGTGAAAGGGACAGAGGGAGAAAAAGGAGAGAGAGAGAAAGAATGTGCATATATAAATAAATAACGGATGGGGTACGAGGGGGAGGTGGGGCATTAGCGGAAGTTTGAGAAGTCAACGTTCATGCCATCAGGTTGGAGGCTACCCAGACGGAATATAAGGTGTTGTTCCTCCAACCTGAGTGTGGCTTCATCTTTACAGTAGAGGAGGCCATGGATAGACATATCAGAATGGGAATGGGACGTGGAATTAAAATGTGTGGTCACTGGGAGATCCTGCTTTCTCTGGCGGACAGCGTAGGTGTTCAGTGAAACGATCTCCCAGTCTGTGTTGGGTCTCACCAATATATAGAAGGCCACATCGGGAGCACCGGATGCCATATATCACCCCAGCCGACTCACAGGTGAAGTGTCGCCTCACCTGGAAGGACTGTCTGGGGCTCTGAATGGTGGTAAGGGAGGAAGTGTAAGGGCATGTGTAGCACTTGTTCTGCTTACAAGGATAAGTGCCAGGAGGGAAATTGGTGGGGAGGGATGGGGGGGACGAATGGACAAGGGAGTCGCGTAGGGATCGATCCCTGCAGAAAGCGGGGGGAGGGGGGAGAGGGAAAGATGTGCTTAGTGGTGGGATCCCGCTGGAGGTGGTGGAAGTTACGGAGAATTATATGTTGGACCCGGAGGCTGGTGGGGTGGTAGGTGAGGACAAGGGGAACCCTATTCCTAGTGACGGGAGGATGGAGTGAGAGTAGATGTGCGTGGAATGGGGGAGATGCGTTTGAGAGCAGAATTGATGTTGGAGGAAGAGAAGCCCCTCTCTTTAAAAAAGGACATCTCCCTCGTCCTGGAATAAAAAGCCTCATCCTGAGAGCAGATGCGGCGGAGATGGAGGAATTGCGAGAAGGGGATGGCATTTTCACAAGAGACAGGATGAGAAGAGGAATAGTCCAGATAGCTGTGAGCGTCAGTAGGCTTATAGTAGACATCAGTAGATAAGCTGTCTCCAGAGATAGAGACAGAAAGATCTAGAAAGGGGAGGGAGGTGTCGGAAATGGACCAGGTAAACTTGAGGGCAGGGTGAAAGTTGGAGGCAAAGTTAACGAAGTCAACGAGCTCAGCATGCGTGCAGGAAGCAGCACCAATGCAGTCGTCGATGTAGCGAAGGAAAAGTGGGGGACAGATACCAGAATAGGTTTGGAACATAGATTGTTCCACAAAGCCAACAAAAAGGCAGGCATAGCTAGGACCTATACGGGTGCCCATAGCTACACCTTTAGTTTGGAGGAAGTGGGAGGAGCCAAAGGAGAAATTATTAAGAGTAAGGACTAATTCCGCGAGACGGAGCAGAGTGGTGGTAGAGGGGAACTGATTAGGTCTGGAATCCAAAAAGAAGCGGACAGCTTTGAGACCTTCTTGATGGGGGATGGAAGTATATAGGGACTGGACATCCATGGTGAAAATAAAGTGGTGAGGGTCAGGGAACTCAAAATCATCAAAAAGTTTAAGAGTTTGAGAAGTGTCACGAACATAGGTAGGAAGGAATTGAACAAGAGGGGATAAAACCGTGTCGAGGTATGCAGAAATGAGTTTGGTGGGGCAGGAGCAAGCTAAGACAATAGGTCTGCCAGGACAGGCAGGCTTGTGGATCTTGGGTAGGAGGTAGAAACGGGAAGTGCGGTGTGCGGGAACTATAAGGTTGGAGCAGTGGATGGGAGATCCCCTGAGCGGATAAAGTCGATGATGGTGTGGAAGACAATGGCCTGGTGCCATGATGATTGAGGGGTAAATAAGAGGAGGTATCTGCGAGTTGTCGCTGTGCCTCGGCAAGGTAGAGGTCAGTACGCCAGACTACAACAGCACCCCCCTTATTAGCGGGTTTTATAGTAAGGTTAGGGTTAGTGTGGAGGGAGTGGACAGCAGAGCATTCGGAAGGAGCAAGGTTGGAATGGGAACAAGGTGCGGTGAAGTCGAGATGGTTGATGTCCCGTCGGCAGTTAGCAATAAAGAGATCCAGAGCAGGCAGAAGACCAGAGCGGGGTGTCCATGAAGAGGAGGAGGGTTGAAGACAGGTGGGGGTGGAAGAGTCCTTGCCGAAGAAGTAGGCTCGGAGACGGAGACGGTAGAAGAAGAGTTCCGCGTCATGGCGAACGCGGAACTCACTGAGATGTGGGTGAAGGGGGACAAAGGTGAGGCCCTTACTGAGGACAGTGCATTCTACCTCAGACAGTTGAAGGTCAGAGGGGATAGTAAAGACCCGGCACGGATGAGAGCTGGGATCAGAGGGGGGAGGGGGGAGGCTGGGGGTGTCAGTGGAGAGGGGAAGGTTGGGGTGAGAGGAAGATGGAGCCTCTGAGGGCCCAGGAGCTGACGGTGGGATCTGAGGGAGACAGGATTGCAGAGTGGTGTTGGGGGAAGGGGAGATGGGAGTCACAATAGCAGCACGTAAAGACCCGGCCTGGAGTTCAAGGCTGGAGTCGCAGTTGGTGGTTGCACAATCGCTTTGAAGGTGTCCATGGTTGTTGCTGGAGTCCAGGTTTTGAATATGCCCTGAGGTGCTGGAGCCGGCAAGATCAATGGCAGGGGCCGCGATCATGTGGACCTGCCTCTCGTTTTTTTTGCACTACCTTGCTTTCCCGTTTCTATTTTCTATTCATGATTTATATTTATATATTCCTAGTCGCCTTCTGTAGGTTTTTAAAAGCTTCCAATATTTAAATTTTTAATATTTACTATCAATTTGTACTCCAGGGAGCGCGAAGCGCAGAATCAAATATCGCTGTGATGATTGTACGCTCTAGTATCAATTGTTTGGCGACAATAAGGTATAAAGTAGAAGTATAATAGTACAATATGAAACATTGCACTTTGGAAAATGAATTGTAAGTTTATGATAAATGTCACAATCTTTAGCAGCACCGATCTACAATATTTGGATTGTGTACAGTTCTGGTCCCTGCATTACAGGAAGGGTGTGCAGGTTTTCCTTTAGAGAGGTTGCAGAAGAGGTTCACCAGGGGGATACTTGGATTAGAGAGTATTAATTAAAAGGTGAGGTCATAGAAACATAGAAAACCTACAGCACAATACAGGCCCCTCGGCCCACAGAAGTGTGCCGAACATGTCCCTACCTTAAAAATTGCTAGGCTTACCTATAGCCCTCTATTTTACTGAACTCCATGTACCCATCTAAAAGTCTCTTAAAAGACCCTATGGTATCCGCTTCCACCACCATTGCCGGCAGCTCATTCCACGCACTCACCACTCTCTGAGTAAAAAATCTACCCCTGACATCTTCTCTGTACCTACTCCACAGCACCTTAAACCTGTGTCCTCTTGTAGCAACCATTTCAGACCTGGGAAAAAGCCTCTGACTATCCACATGATCAATGCCTCTCATCATCTTATACACCTCTATCAGGTCACCTCTCATCCTCTGTTGCTCCAAGGAGAAAAGGCTGAATTCACTTAACCTATTCTCATAAGGCATGCTCCCCAATCCAGGCAACATCCTTGTAAATCTCCTCTGCACCCTTTCTATGGCTTCCACATCCTTCCTGTAGGGAGGCAACCAGAATTGAGCACAGGTTGAACAGACTTGGATTGACTGAGGCTGGGAAATGATCTGAAAGAAGTGTATAAAACTGAGAGAATCATAGATAAGGTAGACAGCCAGAATATTCCACGATGGGAAGTCAGATGCTAGAAAGCAATATCTTTAAGGTGGGAGGTGGGGGGGGGGGTGCTTAAGGAGATTTTTTTTGTTTTCTAGCAAACACAGAGAATAACAAGTAGCTGAAACTTGCTGCCAAGGGAAGTAGTGGATATTGATTGATCAGCAAATAGTGAAGTAGTTGTTGAAGGAAAGCATTATCCTGGACTAACCTTCACTGAAGACTGACAAACTATGAACATGGTGCACTAAGATTGGCAATGAGATACCAGTTAAAGAATTTCTACTCCTACAAAATTGCTCTGCACACAGCATAAGGCAGTTGTTTCAAATAACTAGCATGTTTGAATTCTCACCACAAAGTACAAAAAAGCTCTGTTGTGATTTCTATCTCAATGATCTTCCTCAATGCGTGGATTCAATCATGAAGGGGATTCCCACATATTTCCTTCCTCCTTGTAGTTTCCCTCAGCTGCACTACACAATAGTTTGTAGCTATCTAGCAGGTACAAGGGAAGAGTTCCTTTAAAGGCCTGACATCCTTCCTAACTTGGGTGGCAGGGTGGAGTTATGTCTCTACCAAAGAAGGTGTAAGGCACTCCTTCCATCTGCTAGCCTGCAGGTCACCTTTGGGCAAGGGGTAGTACCTGCTTAGCCCCCTGAACAGGGTCACGTGAAGCCATGGGATCAGGTGGAGGATGGTTATATGAGCAGCTGGTGTATATCACAAGTCCTGGTTATACAATCACTCTGAAGAGTATTAATAATGTCTGGGGTCACCTAGCTTGTAAGGGCACTGCCCAGAAGAAGGCAATGGCAAACCACTCCTGCAGTGAAATTTGTCATGAACAAGCATGGTCAAGGAAAGACCATGGTTGCCTACGTCATACAACACGACACATAACGAGTGAATGACTCTTTCCTAATGATCAGCATGGTGAAGATATAGCAGTTGGGAGCCAGACAAGGTGCTAGAGAGTTCTAAACCACTATAGTGCAATTTTTAACATCAGTTTTGAATAAGGTGCTAGTGCTGTATGCAGTACATGTTTAGCACAGCAAATAGAAGAAATTCTAGACAAGTTGGGTATGAACGATTACAAGTAATATTTTAGTACATGTTGCAGTAAGTCTCATCATCTCTGAATAAAATAAAATCTCAAAGTTTTGCTTTATCTTTTTAAATTTCTTGAATGGTATACATTATTTATAGTCTATTTTGACAGCCTAGGTAAAATGGTAATGCTGAATCACTTTACCTGTGTTGCTACATCTTTTTCATACTTTCTCTTCCATTTCATTTCCTCAATTTGTAAATTGGCCCTGTACTCAGGCAGATCAGACAATTCTTCCAACCAACGGTCATGAGCTTTTGCTAATGCTATTTCAACCTTAGAAAATAAGACATGTTATTTCATCATATTTACTTTAACTTATTTCCTCCAAAATTTTGCAGTTTAAAAAAAGTTTTCCTTCAAATAATGTTAAATGATTAATTTATTCTGATCCATAAAACAAGCTTTTAAAGAATTGTTCAATTCTCAAATAACTAACCTTCAAATTTAATTTACAGCTGCTTCACCACAAAATTCAGATTTTCATGCATTTATGGTCAATTTCTTGGATTTAGTGTCAATTTCAATTTGTAAAATATCTTTGAAAAAAGTCAATCAAGTTCAATCCCTCCCAGTACTTTTGAAGTCCTTTCTCACTGTGCAGTGGTTAATAACACATAATGACTTAAGTAATATAAATGAAGGGGCAAAATATTATACCAAATGTCATATTTTTCTCTGCCTCAGCTAACCAGTAGTGTTGTTCACAAGTAGTTTGATAAGTAGACTACGAAACAGTGTTGACACAAGAGACAGTAGATGCTGTCACTACAGCAAAAAATAGTCTGTTGGAGGAACTCAGTGGATCAGGCAGCAACAGTGGAGGTCAGGGCTGGGTTGATATTTTGGGTTGAGACCTACATCATGATGTTCCACTCACTTAAACAACTTCAACATTAAGACCTGTGAAGCAGCACCTGGGTAAAAGAGTATAGCTGATAGGAGGAAGTAAAAGAGAGGCATACTACTTCAGGCAGTATAGACAGCTGAATGGCTGAGTCCCTTTCAAGAAACAAGATGTAAGAGGAACTCAGTGAGTCAGAAAGCATGTGTAGATGGAAGTGGACAGTTGACATTTTGGGTCAAGATGCATTATCTGGATTACACTGGGAACAGGGGAGATAAAGAGGTGGAACAAGAGCTGGCAAGTGATGGGATACAGGGAAGGAAGGGTGATAGGCAGAAAAAGGAAGATGAAGATAGAAAGAGTGTGGGAGGTGATAGGTGGAGGTGACAAAGGGCTGCAGGTGATAGAATCTTATAGGATAAGTGGAGGATAAAATCGAATAAGGGAGGTGATGTGGTGGGGAAAGGAACACAGTGTGAGGAGTGCATGGGTGATAGGCAGATGGAGTGGAAGGAGCTGGTGAAAGAAATTAGGTGATGGGATAGAGTAAAGGAGGAACTAGGTAGATCAGAGAGAGTAAGAATTGAAACACTTTACTGGAAGTTAGCAAATTCAATGTTCATGCTATCAAGTTATAGACTACCCAGTCAGAATGTGAGCTGCTGTTCTAGTTTATGTTTAGCCTCACCCCGACAGCAGAGGAGGCTGACGACAGATGTACCAGTGCAGGAATGGGAGAAATTAAATGGCTCACAATCAGGAGCTCCAGTCATGGTAGACGAAGCACAGACGTTCTGCAATGTGATCACCTAGTCTGCGCTTCGTCTCAGCAGATTATAGCAACACACACCAAAATGCTGGAGGAACTCAGCAGGCCAGGCAGCATCTATGGAAAAAAAGTACAGTCAACGTTTTGGGCTGAAACCCTTTGGTAGGACTGGAGAAAAAATGCTAAGGAGTAGGTTTGAAAGGTGGGGAGAGGGGAGAGAGAAAAGCCATGCAATAGGTACAACCTGGAAGGGGAGGGATGAAGCGCAGAGCTAGGAAGTTGATTGGTGAAAGAGACAGAAGGCCATGGAAGAAAGAAAAAAGGAGGGGGTGGGAGGAGCACCAGAAGGAGGCGATGGGCGAGCAAGGAGATAACATGAGAGAGGGACAAGGAGATGGAAAATGGTGAAGGTGGGGAGGCATTTCTGAAAGCTTGAGAAAGGATACATGGCTGTAGTAGTGGGTCTGAGTAAGCACGTGGTCAAAGAGTCGAAAAGCAGCAGGGATCACAGCAGGGGAGCAGTGAGAGACAGTTTCACTGAACTCCCGTCGAAGGGAAGATTTAAAACTTCTTCAGGGTAGGCATCCCTGGAAAAGACTTCACAGAGCAGTAATCAAATCACAAACAAGAGAAAATCTGCAGTAGGATAAATACAGAAAGGGTGTAACTCCTGGCAGAACTATGGCAATCCCAAAATAAAGGGCAGCCACTGAGGAATGAAAGAAAATTCTTCTAATTAAAGCATGCTAACTGTATGGAATATCTACTCAAGTGGACTATGGAAGATCATTCATTGAAACTAGGAAATGACAGTTATAGGTCCTGGAGGAATCAAAGAGTGTATTCATGCAGGACAGAAAACTGGAAGGTTGAACGGTGAGCTGGCTCAAGGGGCCTAAATGCCCACTGTTGTTCTTTTCAATTATTCTTGTGCAATTCTCTCCTCCATTGATATGGATACCACATTTACACTACTTCAAAATAGTTTTAGTGTGAAACCCTGTCTCAAAACAGTTGAGACATTAAAGGAAAAGGTGTGCTTCACACACAAAATGCTGGAGGAACTCAACAGTCAGGCAACATCTATGGAGTGGAATAAACAGTCAACATATTGGGCTGAGACCCAAAACAATGGAGACTACATCTCCTCTGTACCTACTTTCAAGCACCTTAAAACTGACCCCTCTCGTGTTAGCCCTGGGAAAAAAGCCTCTGACTATCCACACGATCAATGGAAACTAAATAAGAAATAAAAGAAGGCATCAAGCTAAAAGCACATGCATACAAAGTCACCAAGAGCAGTGGGAAACTGGAAGACTGGGACAACTTTAAAAAACACTAATGGACCACGAAGCGAGCAATAAAGAAAGGGAAGCCAGTTATGAAAATAAACTAGCACAAAATATAAAAACAAAGAGTAAAAGTTTTTATATAAAGTGGAAAAGGGTGGCTAAAGTGAATGTAGGTCCTTTGGAGGACGGGAAGGGGAAATTGATATTAGGTAATGAGGAAATGGCAGAGGCTTTGAATGACTATTTTGTGTTGGTCTTCATAGTGAAGGACACGTCTAACATGCCAAAGAGAGATGTTATGGATGTGATGAGGGGTGAGGACTCGCAGTGGCGTATCTAAAGTATGGCGGGTATGGCACATGCTCTGGGCGTCACTTGAAGGGGGGCACCATTGAGCATTTCTATTAAAGTCAGACAAGTCATCCTTGGACAGTGCAAAAAGAATTTTCTTTAGATGTATGATCTGTCTTTGATTATCATGGGTGAGAAGCACAAGGATGGCCTTATTTCAGAGCATTGTGTAAGAAGACCATGAAACGTTTTTTCACGAAGAAGGAGGAAAGTGGAGTTGAAGGACAGAAGAGACGAAAGTTGGAGGCGGAGGAAGCCAAGAAATCAAGCAAGTTCTTCATGCTCTTCTTTGAAAAGCCCAGAACAACATGGAACATGTTCCATGGAGCCGCCTGCACCTGCTACAAGTTTGTTAAAATCCGAAGGTGGATCAAGTACAAATTTGTCACAAGCCTAGGAGGAAGTCAAGTCAGATAAATCCGAGTGTGGCGCAATTAAGAGTGAGGCTGCCACAGAGAACATGGACATAACAGGAGGGTGAAGACAATGGTGGTGGTGGTGGTGGTGATGTCGAGTTTATTGACGAGATTTTACTTGACGACACTGAACCTAGTGAACTAGATGGTGTCAAAGAGCCTCAAACTGTCATACCAGAAGCAATTGAACAGCATGACATCGGACTTCTGAAGTTTGACAAGGATACTGGAAAAGCAATTCTGCCTGATGTGTTGAGAACAGAATAAAGCTGGGTTCGAAGTATTTCCAGAACAGTGACGGGCCTTTCCTACCAACAAATAACCGCTCAATGAACAAAACTTGGTTCAAGAGGAAATTGGGAAATGGTCGTGGTGAGGAAGTGACTCGCTCATGGCTGGTCTATTCCCCTTCTAAAAAATTTGCATTTTGTATCTGTTGTCTTCTCCATTCCCAGTCAGACCATCAATCCTCATTGGAGCAGGAAAGTGGATTCAACCAGTGGAAAGCACTTGAAAGGATTAGTGTTCATGAAAATGCCAGGAATCATCAGGAATACTTCACACAGTGGAAAGAAATGGAAAGAAATTTAGAGGAGTTATTTAGAAATTTAGAAACAGAGGAGTTATTGACTTGGTATTTCAGTCACAGATTGAGAAGGAAAAGCAGAAGTGGCGTGATATCTTGACGAGAATCCTTCACTGCATAAAATCCCTTGCAACTCAGAACCTGGCTTTGCGAGGACACAGGGAGTCACTTCAGCTAGACGATGACTCCAATGTGGGAAATTTCCTTGGCTTACTGAAACTACTGGCCACCTTTGACCCTGTCATAAAAGAACACCTTACTCATTTGGAAAGTCATCCTGGATCCACGTCTCATCTTTCACCGGGTGTCCAGAACGAATTCATCCATATGATGGCATCCACTGTTCGCCAGAGTTTACTGAGAAGCATTCATAAAGCCAAGTACTATGGTCTCATGTTCGACTCGGCTCCTGATCAGGCACACCGTGAGCAGATGTCAGAAGTAGTGAGGTATGTGGAAGTTGATTTTGAGAGGAAAACAGTCCGTGTTAGAGAGCCCTTCCTTTGTTTTATCGAGATAAGCCGGAAGGATGCTGAGAGCTTGGTTGAAGACATCTTGAAACAGCTACAGAAGGATGAAATGGAGCTACAAGATTGTCGGTCATAGTGCTATGACAACGCTGCTGTGATGGCTGGACACAGAAGTGGTGTTCATCAAAGAATACGTGAGAAAAACAACCTGGCAGTGTTTGTGAATTGCGACAATCACTCACTCAACTTGGGTGTACACGCAGCCAAGCAGGATACAATGATGGTCACGTTTTTTGGAACCATCGAAGCTCTCTACGTGTTTTTCTCTCATTCAACACAGCACTGGGAAAACCTCAAAAACGCCGTGTCTGTAGTTGTTAAGTCGGAGTCTGAAACCAGGTGGAGGGCAAGGACAGAAGCAGTGAAGCCCGTCAACAAGTACCTTGAAGAGATATTTCAAGTTCTGCAGGATGTTAGACAATGAAAACGAGATCAGTGAAACAAGAAGTGACACAAGGTAGCTGTACAACCGCATGTTGAGTTATGATTTTCTGATTTTGCTCGGATTTTGGAACAAAGTACTCATTTGCATTGACTGTATTCAAAAGAGGCTGCAGGATCTTAGCATGAACTTCCACCATGCTGCCTTGGATTTGAAAGCCCTCCAAGATCATTTTTATGATGAAAGAGAAGTGTTGGTCAGTGAGTCACTCGAAGGAGTCGATCTCTGTCAAGAATGGAATACTGAAGTTGAAAGACGTCAGAGACAAAATAAATGAATGGCTGATGAGAACTCGAGAGACGCTGGGTTAACAGCTAAGGAGGAAATGGGAAGAGTCAAGAAGGGAACACTCGACTGTCTTCACAGAGAAATGGACCAAAGGTTCGCTCGTTTGCACGACACTGACGCCAAGTTTGGGTTCCTTCTCGATGTCGAGGGACTGTGTTATGGCGCCAACAGTAACGACCTAAAGAAGTGCAAAAATTTGGGCGAATTGTACAGCTCTCATTTTGATGGACAGCAGCCATATGAAGAAATTTTGGATTGCAGAATGTTGCTATCACGGCAGATCAACATGAAAATATCAAGACCTGAGGAGCTTCTTGAATTTATTGCTTAGTATGGAGATGACAGCGTCTTCCCCAATCTTCACATTGCTATTCAGATAATGCAGTTTCCATCGCCAGCTGTGAGAGATCATTCAGCAAGTTAAAACTAATATTTTCGTATTTGAGAGCCTCCATGGGTCAGGCAGACTCTGTGAAGGACAGAAGAAACCTTTAATCACATCATGGACCAATCTGCATCAGTGAAAGGAAGGAAGGTGCAGTTATAATTTTCATGTAGTGTCATAATTTGTTAATTAAAAGATTAACGAGCTTGACTTGTAGTTTTGAGCTGATATTATGGTAAAGTTATCTAAAAGATGGGTGTCAGATGTTTGGACAGGGGCTCAATTTCAGTGCTTGCCATAGGTGCTATTTTCCGAGATACGCCCCTGAGGACTCGATACAATAGCTATCATTAAAGAGGTAGTGCTGAGCAAACTTGTGGGCCTGAAGATATAAGTCCCCTGGTCCAGATGGAATGCATCCTAGGGTACTGAAAAAATGGCAGGATTTATAGTAGAGGCTTTGGTAATAATTTACCAAAATTCTCTGTACAGGTCTCAGCAGATTGGAAGACGGCAAATGTGACGCCACTGTTCAAAAAAAGGACATAGGCAAAAGGCAGGTAACAATAGGCCAGTTAATTTAACATCTATAGTTGAGAAAATACTTGAAGCTATCATTAAAGAAGAAATAGCAAGACATCTGGAACGAAGTGGATCCATCAGGCAAATGCAGCATGGATTCAGCAAAGGCAGATCCTGTTTGACAAACTTACCGGAGTTCTTTGAGGATATAATGAGCACAGTGGGTAGAGGGGAACAGATGGATATTATTTACTTGAATTTCGAGAAGGTGTTCGATAATGTGCCACATAAAAGTCTTATTCATATGATAAGGATGCATAGAGTTGGGAGTGATGTATTAGCATGGATAGAAAGCAGAGAGTTGGGATACATGGGTGCTACTCTGGTTGGGAATCAGTGGGGAACAGTGTGCCCCAGGGGTTGGTGCTGGGCCCGCAACTGTTCACGATACACATTAACAATCTGGAAGAGGGAACCAAGTGTAGTGTATCTAAGTTTGCTGATGATACTAACTGAGTGGAAAAGCAAATTGTGCAGAAGATACAGAGAGTCTCCAGAGAGATATAGATAGGTTAAGTGAGTGGGCAAGGGTCTGGCAGATGGAGTACAATGTTAGTAAATGCGAGGTCATCCACTTTGGAAAGAAAAATGGAAGGGCAGATTATTATTTAAATGGTGAAAATTATAGCATGCTGTTCAGGAGGACTTGGGAGTGCTTGTGCATGAATCACAAAACATTGGTTTGCAGATGCAGCAGGCTATCAATGTTCCATTGCCCTTCAATGCTAAAGGGATTGAACAGCAGGGAGGTTATGCTGCAACTGTACAGGGTACTGGTGAGGCCACACCTGGAGTACTGCATGCAGTTCTGGGTCTCCTTACTTGAGGAAGGATATACTGGCTTTGGAGGTGGTGCAGAGGATGTTCACCAGGTCGATTCCAGAGATCAGGGGGTCAGACTATGAAGGGAGATCGAGTCGCTGGTATTGTACTTGCTGGAATTCAGATGAATGAGAAGAGATCTTACAGAAACATATAAAATGATGAAAGAGGAAGGAATGATAAAATAGAGGAAGGAAAGTTGTTTCCACTGGCAAGTAAGACTAGAACTAGAGGACATAGCCTCAAGATTCAGGGGGAGTAGATTTAGGATGGAGATGAAGAGGAACTGCTTTTCCCAGAGAGTGGTGAATCTGAGGAATTCTCTGCCCAATGAAGCAGTGGAGGCTACCTCAGTCAGTATATTTAAGGCACGGTTGGATAGATTTTTGCATAGTAGGGGAATTAAGGGTTATGGGGAAAAGGCAGGTAGGTGGAGGTGAGTCCATGGCCAGATCAGCCATGATCTTATTGAATGGCGGAGTAGGCTTGATGAGCCAGAAGGCCTACTCCTGCTCCTATTTCTTATGTTCTTATCAGGACAGAAGGCAGAATGTGAAATGGAAAAAGGGGTGGGTGGGGGGGGGGGGGGGCGGTGGAGAAGGGAGTAATTACCAGATGGACTATCTTTCAGAGCCCTAAATAGTCACTTCAGATGAGATGATACTTCACCTGCAAGTTCATTGCAGCCTACTCTACAGTAGCAAGACCTGACACAGACTAGGAGACCACTTTGTTGAACACCGTTGCTCTGTTCACTGGATGAGGCAGAATCTCTGGTTGGCTACCAATTTCAATTCAACTTTCCATTCCTATTCTGATGTATCTGTCCACGGACATTTCTACTGGCATAACGGTGGGACAAGCATTACCTTATATTCTGTCCAGCCTCTAATCTGATGACACAAACGAACACCATCTTCTGGTAATTACCCACCCCTTCTCGCTTTATCTATTCCCCATACAGGTTACCTCTCACCTTTTTGTTCTAACAAGCCCATCACCTCCTTCTGCTTCCCATTCCCCTTCCCTTTCTTCCATGGCCCACTGTCCTCTATTAGATTCCATATTCCTTATCACTTCACTTATTCTATCTTTCACCTCCCAGCTTCTTGCTTCATATCTTCTCCACCTACCCACCTTGCCTTTCACCTAGTCCCACCTAGCTTGTATTCTTTTCCCTATTCCCACACCTTATTCTGGCTTCTGCCCCCTTCCTTTCCAATCCTGATGAAGGGTCTCAGCCAAAAAAGGTCGACTGCTTATTCCGCTCTGTTGATACTCTCCGACTGAGTTCCTCCAGCATTGTGTTGCTTAATACTTGCAGTATCTGCAGAATCTCTTCTGTTTAAGAAGTGCTTCAAATCTTTTCCAATTCATTCTAAATAAATAGTAACTTTTTTAGAACCCTTCTTATTGTGTCTTATCACATTATATAGAGATACAATTTTCACATCTTGCCTGTTTGGCCACGTTATCTTCATTCTTTTTCTGCAGTTCTAGTTCAAGTTTTTGTAATGCCTCATTAACCGCTGCTATTCTTTCCTCCTTTGTTTGCTGCTCCATTGTCAAATTTAGATTTGGAGGCCAAGCTTCTAATTCTTGGCATATATAAACTTCACTGTTAATTGCTTCCTGATTTTCACGAACTTCCTCTCTCTTTGAAGAAGTCTTCTGTTCTGTGGCCTTATGAAGACAAAGACGCCATTCTGTTTCAACTGCACGTATCGCACATTCTGTAACCTAAAATCAAGAAAAGGCACAACAAAATAATATCTAGAATTACAAACCCTCAATGATAGATTTTAATAAACATTAGAATATTAGAACATATAAAGTTTTTTGATATGAACAGGCCATTCACCTCAAAAAAGCTGGCCCAATTCCTATTCATATAGTGTGTTGAAATAACAATCTAGTTTAGATATGAAAGTCTCTAAGGTACTACTCTCAACTACACAACTAGGTAATTTGTTCCCTATGTCCACAACTCGCTCTGTAAAGAAATGCTTCTTGATGCTACTCTGAAATCTCTCCTTAACCAGTTTCCACCTACGGACCTGTGTCCTTGATGATAGACTAATTTTGAAGTAGCAGCTGGCATCCACTTTACTGATATCCTTCGTGATTTTGAACACTTCTATCATGTCTCCTCTCATTCTACATCTACTTAGGCTAAAAAGATTTAATTCTTTTGATCTTTCTATATAGCTCATACCCAGCAGATCTGGAATGTCCTTCTCCGGAATCTCTCTAGTGCCTTCACACAATACAGACCAAAATTGCACATAGTCTTCAAGGTGTGGCCTCATAAGTGCATTATACTGCTTAAGGAGAACATCTCTTGATTTGAACTCCACTGAGCGCATTACGTAGTGCAACATTCTATTGGCCTTCCTAATCACATGTGTATTGTCTAGATGTTGATAGTGATGAGTCTACTAGGACACCCAAATCCTTCTCATACACTTTTGAACTCAATCCACCCCCACTATATATTTATAGCTAATTTTTCTACTTCCTATATATAATACCTTACATTTACTTACATTAAATTTCATCTGCCATTTATCTGGCTACATTTGGATTTTGTTTAGAGCTAACTGTATTAATTCTGCTATCTGAACGTTATCAGCCTGCGCCCCCCCCCCCTTAATTTTGGGTTATCCGCAAACTTCACTAGTCTATTTGGTTAATGTACTTATCAAAATCATTGATGTAAATTAAAAACAGCAGTAGTCCAAAAACAATTCCTGCAGAACCCCATTTTTAACATCTTCTAGGTATGAAAATGATCCTGTCTCCATAATGTTCTGTTCGCCAGAGAAAGCAGGATCTCCCAGTGGCCACACATTTTAATTCCACATCCCATTCCCATTCTGATATGTCTATCTACAGCCTCCTCTACTGTAAAGATGAAGACATACTCAGGTTGGAGGAACAACACCTTATATACCGTCTGGGTAGCCTCCAACCTGACGGCATGAACATTGACTTCTCAAACTTCCGCTAATGCCTCACCTCCCCCTCGTACCCCATCCTTTATTTATTTATTTATTTACACACATTCTTTTTCTCTCTCTCCCTTTTATCCCTCTGTCCCTCTCACTATACCCCTTGCCCATCCTCTGGGTTCCCCCTCCCCCTTTCTTTTTCCCTAGGCCTCCTGTCCCATGATCCTCTCATATCCCTTTTGCCAATCAACTGCCCAGCTCTTGGGCTCCATCCCTCCCCCTCCTGTCTTTTCCTATCATTCTGGATCTCCCCCTCCCCCTCCCACTTCCAAATCTCTTACTACCTTTTCTTTCAGTTAGTCCTGACGAAGGGTTTCGGCCCGAAATGTCAACTGTACCTCTTCCTAGAGATGCTGCCTGGCCTGCTGCGTTCATCAGCAACTTTTATGTGTGTTGCTTGAAATTCCAGCATCTGCAGATTTCCTCATGTTTGTTCTCTCCATAATTCATTGTTTTCTATTATTGAGCTAATTCTGCATCTATTTGCACACCTTACCCTGAATCCCTACCTCCTGTAGTTTTATTATTAGCCTCTCATGGAGTAGCTTGTTAAAAGCCTTCTGAGAGTCCAAGTAAATTATATCAAGCATTCTATTGTTATCATACAGTCTGGTAAATTAAACCATTAATTGATTATTCAAGACTTGCCATTTCAATAGATACTAAGCATTCACAAACCTCTATAAGTATTAGCACAAGTACTTGCATGACAAAGCACCTTCTCAATCTCCCAGTGCCTGAGGCCATTACTGCCACATTACATACAATGAACAGAAATTATGCAATCTAAGAACCTGCTATTTTTAAATTGGGAAAAAAGTCCAGGAAATGTCAGTGACAGTACTTAAAATTAGCAGAGATGTATTTTCATAGTCACCCAGCATGCAAACGGTTTTTTCTGATGATTACATCCAAGACTGGGCATCTACTCTAGTCAAATGACATAATAGATGGGCTTTTGTTCTGAAAACTACACACTACAAGTTCTCACTGCTTCAATTTTTTGGAATGAGGAACTTTCAACACACTAAAAGCAATCAACATCATAAAAATCTGCCCTCTCAGATGACCACACTATTAATTCCCACAAAATACAAAAGATAAACATAATTAAATATGAAAATTGTCACTGCTGCTTTGCTACTTCTGGAACTTTGCTTTATGGTCATGATATTGCATCGGCAACAATTACTCTTTGGAGTACTGAACTGGATGTGAAATGAGGAATTACTATCATTTTGTTAAGCCACATAGCTTTTTAAATTTAAATCAGAAAAAGTCAGCATGTTTACGTAAAATAACAATGGGTTTCAATTAATGGAACATATTTAAGTCTATTAAAATCTACAGTTAAGTAAGACAAGATAAGGCAAAGTCAACATGGTTTCTTAAGGGAAAATCTTGCCTGACCAACCTGTTAGAATTTTCTGAAGAGATTACAAGTAGGATAGATAAAGGGGATTCAGTAGATGTTGTATATTTGGACTTACAGAAGGCCTTTGACAAGGTGTCACACATGAGGCTGCTTTACCAAGTTAAGAGCCCGTGGTATTACAGGAAAGTTGGTTAGAGCATTGGCTGATAGGTAGGAGGCAGCTGGGAATGAAAGGATCCTTGTCTGGTTGGCTGCCAGTGACTAGTGGTGTTCCTCAGGAGTCGATGTTGGACAGCTTCTTTTTATACTGTATATCAAGGATTTAAATGATGGAACAGATGGCTTTGTTGCCAAGTTTGCAGCTAATAACAAGACTGATGGAGGGACAAGTAGAGTTGATGAAACAGGTAGGCTGCAGAAAGACTTAAGACAGATTAGGAGAATGGGCAAGAAAGTGGCAACTCAAATGCAAATCTGGAAAATACACAGACATGCACTTTGGTAGTAGAAATATATGTGTAGACCATTTTCTAAGTGGGGCGAAAACCCAAAAATCTGAGTTGCAAAGGGACTTGGGAGTCCTTGTGCAGAGCAACCTAAAGATTAACTTGAAGGCTGAGTCAGTGGTGAGGAGGCAAATGCAATGTTAGCATTCATTTCAAGAGGTCTTGAATACAAAAGCAGGGATTTGATGCTGAGGGTTTACGAGGGGTGATTGATAAGTTCGTAGCCTAAGGTCGAAGGAGTCAACTTTAGAAAACCTAGTATATTTATTTTTTAACGTAGTCCCCTCCTACATGTACACACTTAGTCCAGCGGTCGTGGAGCATACGGATCCCTTCTTTGTGGAAGTGGTCCACAGCAGGGGTGATTGATAAGTTCGTGGCCTAAGGTAGAAGGAGAGTAGTTATACAGCTCTCGTTACATGCACGTGCAGTTCAACTCTTTGAGTGAAAATGCAGAAAGTTTGAAGTTAATAACTCATCGCCTTCTACCTTAGGCCACGAACTTATCAATCACTCCTGCTGTGGATCACTTCTGGAGGTCCAAGACGTCGACTTCTATAAAGGGATATGTATGCTCCGTGACCGCTGGACTAAGTGTGTAAATGTAGGAAAAATAAATATACTAGGTTTTCTAAAATTGACTCCTTCTATCTTAGGCCACAAACTTATCAATCATCCCTCGTATAAGGCTTTGATGAGGCTGCACTTCGAGTATTGTGAACAATTTTGGGCACTTCATGTTAGAAAAGATGTGCTGGCATTGGAGAGGGTACAGGAGCGGTTCACAAGGATGATTCTGGGGTTGTCATACGAGGAACATTTGATGGTTCTTGGTCTATACTCGGAAGTTAGAAGGATGAGGGGGGATCTCATTGAAATCTTTTGAATGTTAAAAGGCCTAGATAGAATAGATGTGGAAAGGATGTTTCCTATGGTGGAGGAGTCTAGGACAAGAGGGCACAGCCTCAGGATAGAGGATAGAGGGTGTCCATTTAAAACAGAGAGGCGGAGAAATTTCTTTAGCCAGAGAGTGGTGAATTTGTAGAATTTGTTACCACAGGTGGCTGTGGAGGTCAGGTCGTTGGGTGTATTTAAGGCAGAGATTGATAGGTTCTTGATTGGACACAACATCAAAACTTACAGGGAATAGAGTCGGGGGTGGGGGGGGGGGGTAGGATCAGCCATGACTGAATGACGGAGCAGACTCAATGGGCCAAATGTCTTAATTCTGCTCCTTTGTCTTATCGCCTTATTTTCTTCGATTGAGTGGAAGTAGTTGGAAAAACAAAATTACAGACAAAATAAAATACACAATTAAAATAAAAATCAAACAAAACAATCATTAAAAAAGCATTAAAAAAATTTTTCAGAATCAGAATCAGGTTTATTATCACTGGAATGTGACGTGAAATTTGTTAACTTAGCAGCAGCAGCAGTTCAATGCAATACATAACCAAGCACAGACAGACAGAGAAAAAAAAACATAATAAATAAACAAATAAATCAATAATTTACTGTTTTAAAGAAACAGCAGGGAAATTTTCAGTATACAAAAGATATATCATTAAGAAAAGGCACAATTTATAACCTCTGCACAGCTCAGCATCGAATTACATTTTCCCTACATTCATTTAATTGTCAAGAACATTACTTTTTGCTGTTCTTCTTGCCACTGTGCTTTGGCTAGCTTTAATTGGCTTTCAACTTGTAACTTGATGTTGGTTTCATCTTCTCTCATCCATTGCTGTTTTGCAGCTTGCATTGCAGTCTCATGTTTTTCATTGAGCCCATTCAAATTCTCTTGCAATTCTGCTAAATATGTCTTTTTTAACTGAAAAATTCAAATATATAATTCAGTTACTGTACAAACAAAGCAATTATATTTAAGACCAAGTGCAAATATACCTTCTCCAACTGGTACGAGTGTTAACACTGAAAAATAAAGCCTCGGACAAAATTTGCTATTTTCTGAATATTTGGCATACTGGATGTTATAGCACAGGGCCACAGGAATGGTACATTATTCTACCAGTACATTCTTTCCACTAATGCGTAGAAAGATGATTTAATAAAATGATAAAATAATATACTATGATTTGGTTAAGTGACATTGTATTCTGAAGTTAAGTCACACTAATATTTTCTCATACGAATGCCAATATTTCCAGTGCAATATTTCTATTTCACAAAGTGGATTCACTTATCAGTGGATAAGAAACCATAAAACGGAAGTGAAAAATCTCTTCAAATTGGCTTTAACTTAGGATCATATTTTGACTGAACTTGAACCCTGATTTTCAGAGGCAAAGGGACTGCACAGTAAATAAAAAAAACTGGCCTTATTCAAATTCAATTTCTATTAAATTAGTTTTCTTTTTAAGTTTTCTCATTCAAACAGTGCATAAATAACAAACTGAAAACAGGTAAAATATCAAATACATACTAACTGTTATTGACAAGATGAAATTAAACATAACCACACACACACATACATAAAATGCTGGAGGAGCTCAGCAGACCAGACAGCATCTATGGAAAAGAGTAAGCAGTCATGCTTTAGGCTGAGACCTTTCATCAGGATTGATTTGGACCTCCAGTATATGCAGATTTTCTCATGTGTCTGATTAAAGATAGACACTTGATTAAACATGTAGACACACCACAAGTTGCATAAAAATCATATCAGTGCTACAGGTCTAATATCAAAGCAAAGTTAAAAGTCATTAAAACCAACTCAAGGGTCTGCTGGAGTATCCTTCAATGGCTGGTTTTAGTAAGAACAGATAATTTTCCATTCAATATTCAGCCAATCCTACAGACCAGAAGCACTAACATGAGGCTTATTAACTGTAAGGAAAAAAAAGTACAATGTGCAATGGAGAAAACAAAGTGTCAATGAACACCTCAAAGAGGTTCAGTTAAAAAATACGATAACAAATGACAAAAATGTTTCTCACTAACTTCCTGCTCCACTGTTGTTAATTTGAGGGACATTTCCTTCTTTAATTGGCTCTCCAAGGAGTCTTTTTCTTTACAGATGGTGATGTAACACTCTTGCACTCCAGACATCTCTTGTTTGAGCTGTTCCAGTTGAGCACTAATACATGAAGAAAAAAGCAACAAATATAGTTCCGAAAATTGAAGGAGAAGAAAAATATATAATTCCAGCTTTTATTTCATCAACATGGTAATATTTCAGCAGATACTAGTGTTCAAAGCTTATTATATTATGCACACATATTCGATACACTGAGTAGCCACTTTATTAGGTACACCCGTAAACTTGATCGAAAATGCAAATATCGATCAGCCAATTATGTAGCAACAACTCAATGCATAAAAGCATGCAGACATGGTCAAGCGGTTCAGTTGCTGTTCAGACCAAACATCAGAATGAGGAAGAAATGTGATCTATGTGACTTTGACCATGCAGGGATGGGTAATGCCATACGCGGTGATTTGACTGTCTCAGAAACTGCTAGTCATTTCACGCACAACAGTCCCGAGTTTACAAGGAATGATGCAAAAAATAAAACGTGGGGTGCTCGCCCAGAAATTGAATGCTGTATAAGGACTGACTAAGTGGCATATTTGTGTGTTTAAGCCAATATTTTGTGGAAAGTGATCACTCTATGATGGATGCTGTGGGAAGTACCTTATGATGGATAATACAGATATTAAGGTCGTGTGCGATGCAACTACCAGTGACGTGACAGAAGACACACCTGGTGAGGTGGACCATGGCCAGTTCACATCACTAGAGTTGGCGAGAATGTAGCTGAGGGTGAAGATTTTAAAAGGCCAAGTTGTTTTCTATTCATTGGAGTACTGCTCAGGTGCAACAAGGGTTCCCTTGCATAAAAACCCAGTCTCTATAAATAACAGGTACCGTCTGGCGGAGTGGTCGTTGTCGGAGTAGTCTGAGGCAGAGTAGTAAGGCTTTGGTTCAACAAGGTTTTGACGAGAACAGGTAGAGGCAAGGTAAGCAGGCAAATTCATTCCTTATTTCTTATTTAACTCTTGAGAGAATAGAAAGACTGTCTACAGAGCCAGTGCTCTGTTCTGGGTATCAGATGTAGGATTTCCAGGAGACTCCCATCCTCCCCAGTGGCCACATGGGTGACTGTCAGGAGAGGAAACGGAGGATGTCAGATAGTGGAGAGCACCCCTGTGGCCACCCAGCTCCCCTCAACAATAAGTACTGCATTTTGAGTACTGTTAGCGGGGATGACCTACTTGGGGGAAGCAAGAGTGGCTGTGCCTCCAGCATTGAGTCTGGCCCTATGGCTCAGAAGGGCAGGGAACTGAAGAGGATGGCAGCAGACAACAGGGGACTCTATAGTCAGGGGGCCAGACAGGTGATTCTGTGGATGTGAAAAGGAAACGGAAACGGATGGTAGTTTGCCTCCCTGGTGCCAGGGTCCGCGACGTTTCTGAACGTGTCCACAATATTCTGAAAAAGTAGGGTGAGCAACCAGAAGTAATGGTACATATTGGTACCAACGACATAGGTAGAAAGAGGGAGGGGGGGGGGTCTTGAAAACAGAATACAGAGACTTAAGAGGAAGCTGAGAAGCAGGACCTCAAAAGTAGTAATCTCAGGATTGCTGTCTGTGCCATGCAACACTGAGGATAGGAATAGAATGAAATGGCAGATATATGTGTGGTTGAAGAATTGGAGCAGGGGGCAGGGATTCAGATCTCTGGATAATTGGGACCTCTTCTGGGGCAGGTGGGACCTGTAAAAAGGGACAGGTTGCACTTGAACCTGAGGGGGACCAGTATTCTTGGGGGCAAATTTACTAGGGGAGTGGTTTAAACTAATATGGCAGGGAGATGGGAACCAGTATGATAGAGCTGAATATGAGCGAGCAAGTTTACAAGTCGATGATGGGTGTATCATGAATGTAAGGAAGAACAAGCCAATGATTGGGTACAAATGCAGACAGAGCAAAGAGTTAAATATTACCACAGAGGCAAAATTCAAAAGGGCAAAGAATGCAGGACTGAAGGTACTATACTTAAATGTGCGTAGTATTCGAAATAAGGTGGACATACTCATGGTACAATTGGACTGGTCGGTATGACATTGTGGGCATCACTGAGTTGTGGCTTCAAGAAGATCATGGTTGGGAGCTTAACATCAAAGAATACACTTTGTATTGAAAGGACAGGCAGGAAGGCATCGGTGGTGTGGCACTGTTGGTAAGAGATGGAATTACATCTTTAGCAAGAGGTGACATAGGGTAAGAGAAGGTTGAATTTCTGTGGGTGGATTACAAAACTGTAAGGGTAGAAAAAACATTATGAGAATCATATATAAGCCTCCAAATAGCAGCAAAGATGTGGGGTTGAGATTCAACAGGGAGCTGGAAAAGGCATGTAATAAGGGTAACGATACAATTGTAATGGGTATGCAAGAGTATTGGGAGTATTACATTGATGTTGAACAGCTAGAGAGGAAATTTGTTGAATGCCTACAAGATGGCTTTTTAGAGCAGCTTGTGCTTGAGCCTACTCGGGGAAAGGCTATCTTAGATTGGGTGTAGAGTAACATTTTTGTTTTAGTGGTTGGATACAACTGAGTGGATTGCTAGGCCATTTCAGAAGGCATTAAGAGTCAAGCACATTGCTGTGGGTCTGGAGTCACATACAGGCCTGACAAGGTAAGGATGGCAGGATTCCTCCCCTAAAGGACATTAGTGAACCAGATGGTTTTTTTTTACAAAAATCGACATGGTTTCATGGTCATCAGATATTTTCATTGAATTTAAATTCACCATCTGCCATGGTGGGATTCAAACTCATGTACTCAGCGTATAGCTGGGTCTCTAGATTACTGATCCAGTGTAAATTACCAGTACACCAAATCTCCCCAGTCAAGGCAATTCAGCTCCTGACCTCATCACCTTCTCGGTCCAAACATGGACCAAAGAGCTAAGTACCAGAGGTGAGGTGAGGTGAGGTGAGAGTGATAGCCCTCGTCATCAAGGCAGCATTTGACTGAGTATGGCATCAAGATGCCCCAGCTAAAATGGAATCAAGGGGAATTAGGAGGAAAACCCTCCACTGATTGGAATCATACCTGACACAAAGGAAGATGGTTGTGGTGGTTGGAGGTCAGTCATCTCACACTCAGGACATCACTGCAGGAATTCCTGAGGGAAATGTCCTAGGACCAACCATCTTCAGCTGCTTCACCAATGACCTTCCTTCCATCATAAGGTCAGAAGTGGGGATGTTCACAGATGACTGCACAATGTGCTGCACCATTTGTGACTCGTCAAATAGTGAAGCAGTTCATACCTAAATGCAGAAGGACCTGGACAATATCCAGGCTTGGGCTGACAAGTGGCAAGTAACATTCAAGCCACGCAAGTGCCAGGCAATGATCATCTCCAACAAGAGAGGCTCTAACCATCGTCCCTTGGCATTCAGTGGCATCACGATCAATGAATCCCCTACTATCAACATCCTGGGGGTTACCATTGACAAGAAACCAAACTGCTCTAGCCATATAAACACCGTGGCTACCACAGTAGGTCAAAGGCTAGGAATCCAGTGGCATGCAACTCACCTCCTAACTCCCCAAAGCCTGTCCACCATCTACAAGGCTCAGGTCAGGAGTGTAATGGAATACTCATCACTCACCTGGATGAGTGCAGCTCCATCAACACTCATGAAGCTTGACACCATCCAGTACAAGGCAAGTCCACTTGATTGGCACCCCTTCCAGAAGTATCCAATCCCTCCACCATCGTCAAACAGTTGCAGCAGTGTGTACTATCTACAAGATGCACTGCAACAACACACCGAAGTTCCTAAGGCAGCACCTTCCAGACTCTCGACCACTACCATCTAGAAGAACAACAGCAGATAACTGGGAACACCACCACTTGGAAGTCCCCCTCCAAGTCACTCAGCATCCTGACTTGGAAACATATTGCCATTCCTTCATTGTTGCTGGGTCAAAATCATGGAATTGCCTCACTAACAGTACTATGGGTGTACCTACACCTCAGGGACTGCAGTTGTTCAAAAAGGCAGCTCATCACCACCTTCTCAAGGGCAACTAGATTGCTGGCTTAGCTGGCAATGCCCACATCCCATAAATGAGTAAATAAAAATAACCCAGATCTTATTGGGGAGCTTAACGTAAAGGAACCCTTAGGAGGCAATGATCAAACCCTTAGAAGGCAGTGATCATTACATAATTCAATTCATACTGCAAATTGAGAGTGAGAAGCAAAAGTCAGATGTATCAGTATTGCAATGGAATAAAGGGAATTACAGAGGCATGAGAGAGGAGCTTGCCCAGGTGGATTGGAGGAGGACAACAGCACAGCAGAAATGGTTTAAGTTTCTGGCAATAACTCACAAGCCACAGGATAGATATGTCCCTTTGAGAAAGAAGCTCTCAAATGGCAGGGGTAGGCAACCGTGGCTGACAAAGGAAGTTAAGGACTGCATAAAAGCCAAGGAAAGGGCAAGTAAGGTAGTAAAAGTGAGTGGGAAGTTGGATGATTAGGAAGCTTTTAAAATCCAACAAAAGGCAACTAAAAAGCTATAAGAAGGAAAAAGATTAAATATGAAGGCAAGCTGGCCAATAATATAAAGCCAGATACCAAAGGTTTCTCAGTTATATAAAAAGTAAAAGGGAGGTGAGCGTTGATATTGGACCACTGGAAAATGATGCTGGTGAGGTCGTAATTGGAGACAAAGAAATAGGAGATGAACTTAATGGGTATTTTGTATCTGTCTTCACTGTGGAAGACACCAACAGGATGCCAGAAGTCCGTGAGTCTCACGGAGTCTCATGGGGAATAGAATATAAAAATAAGGAGTTAATGCTGAAGCTTTATAAGACACTAGTCAAGCCACACTTGGAGCATTGTCAAAAGTTTTGGGTCCCATATCTCAGAAAGGATGTATTGTTATTGGAGAGAGTCCAGAGGAGGCTCACGAGGATGATTCCAGAAATGAAGGGGTTAACATATGAAGAGTTTCCTGCAGCCTTGGGCCTGTACTCACTGGAATTTAGAAGAATACCGGGAGGGGGGGATCTCATTGAAACCTATCGAATGTTGAAAGGACTAGGTGGGGTGGATGTTTCCTATGGTGCGGGTATCCAGAACTAGAGGACACAGCCTCAAAATTGAAGGGTGACCTTTTAGAACAAAGGTAAGGAGGATATTTTTTAGCCAGAGAGTAGTGGATCTGTGGAATGCTTTGCCACAGACTGCAGTGGAGGCCAAGTCCGTGGCAGAAGTTGATTGTTTCCTGATCAGTCAGGGCATCAGAGGATATGGCCAGAAGGCAGGTATATGGGGTTGAGTGGGTTCCGGGATCAGCCATGATGGAAAAGTGGAGCAGATTCGATGGGCTGAATGGCCTAATTTTGCTCTTATGGTCTTTTCTGTGGAGTGAGGGAAGACTCTGTCTGATGTGAAAGATCTAATAAGTCCTTCACCTGTAGACTGAAATTTTGAGCTTGTTTCGACTATTACATCACTGGTTGATAAGTGCCAAAGCTATCATAGGCTGAGAATATTCTCTGGAGTCAAACCCACACCCAATGGGGAAGAAGAATATGAGGCTTGTGTTGAGCAGACATCTCAGTTACTGGATCCATGGCACTGCTCAGATAAGCCTGTTAATGTTTCAGCTAAACTTGACATGTCCACTAGGAAACCTGACCCACCTGTAGGACTTATTAAGCAGAGGAATGCGGCTGAAAAGGGTCTTCTGACCAGAGAGGTGATTAGCATTTTCTGTTAAAACTGTGGAGAATATGGACATTTTAAGCTAAACTGTGAGGGGCAAAAAAAATCTTCGAAAGTTAAGTCAGCGGTTAATCAAACAGAGAAGAAAAGAAACTAAACTACAGAGGGACCCAGAAAAGGAACAGGCTGACATCTCAGAGAGAATACATTCCAAACAATGTGTCAAGGGAAATACTAAAGTGCAAAAAGCTATTCCCAAAGGTTTAGTGGCATCAGGCTCTGATGTATCCACATGGATTGAAGGTACTTATGCTAGAGTCACACTTGACACAGGTTCTCAAGTTACTTTATTTTACAAATCCTTTTATAACCAGTATTTGAGGCATTTACCATTGACACCGCTCAGTGCCTTTGAGATTTGGGGGCTTAGTGCTGATGATTACCTGTAGAACGGTTATTTATCATTGAAACTGGAGTTTTTGGAAGCAGATGTCAGAGTAGCTGAGACTACTGATACATTAGTATTGGTTTGTCGGATCCAGTTGAAAAACGTGAAGCTTCCGTTCACTTGGAAACAAATACTCCCATTGTGAGAAGGCTCATGGGAGAATGTAAGAAGAGAAATGAAGAGAATTTTCTGAAAACCTTAGACCATAAGACATAGGAGCAGAATTAGGCCATTCAACCCATTGAGTCCGCTCATGGCAGGTCCCGGATCCCATTCAACTCCATACACCTGCCCTCTCACCATATCCCTCGATGCCCCGACCAATCAGGAATCTATCAACTTCCACTTTAAATATACCCACAGACTTGGCCTCTATCGCAGTCTGTGGCCGAGCATTCCACAGGTTCACCACTCTTTGGCTAAAAAAATTTCTCCTTACTTCTGTTCTAAAAGGTCGCCCCTCAATTTTGAAGCTGTGCCCTCCAGCTCTGGATATTCCCACCAGAGGAAACAACCTCTCCATGTCCACCTTATCTAGTCCTTTCAACATTTAGTAGATTTCAATGAGATCCCCACACATTCTTCTAAATTCCAGTGAGTACAGGCCCAAAACTGCCAAACCCATACTTTCTGAGATACAGGGCCCAAAACTGTTGACAGTACTCCAAGTGCAGCCTGACTAGTTTCTTATAAAGCTTCAGCATCATCTCCTTGCATTTGTCTTCTTTACCACATACTCAACCTGTGATTTAATCTTCTGGGAGTCTTGCATGAGTCACTAAGACCCTCTGCATCTCTGATGTTTGAATTTTTTCTCCATTTAGCTAATAGTCTGCACTATTGTTCCTTTTACCAGAAACTGCATTATCATACATTTTCCAACACTGTGTTTCATCTGCCACTTTTTTGTCCATTTTTCCAATTTGTCTAAGTCTTGCTGCAATCGCATTGCTTCCTCAGCACAACTTACTCCTTTACCTATCTTTGTATCATCCATAAATTTTGCCACAAAACCATCAATTCCATTATCTAAATCATTGACAAGACAATGTGAAAAATACTCAACCCTGAGGAACACCACTAGTCACTGGCAGGCAATCACAAAGGGCCCCCTTTATTCCCACTCGTTGCCTCCTATCTGTCAGCCATTCCTCTATGCATAACAGTATCTTTCCTGTAATGTCCATTCACCCAGTGTTCAGAGCTGCTTTTGAGAAGGTGCAAGTTCCTCCTAAGCAGAATGATGAAGAATTATGTTGTATACCCAGTCTAAACTTGGAGGAGTAGCTAGAGTGATCAAGGACACCTCTTTCTGAGAGAGTACTCTCTGATTAGCAGTAGTGGAGGTTGACAGCATCTGCTTAAACTGAAAGAAGCTGAGTTCACTCAGGGGCAGGGGGAACTGAGTCACCGGAAGGTACAAGTGACAGACGGGGGATGGGGGGGGGTTCCCCAGTATACAGGAATGGTCACAAAGAGAGGCTGAGGCTGAAAATGTTGAAGCTGAGATAAGGCGGTTTCAGAGTCAGGAAACTCCCAGAGAGGTTGGCATATGATGCACCTGGGAATAAACTCTTCCTCAGGCTTCCAGCTGTCGATTATAACCGATGTTTATAACCGATAACAAACTCTGCAATCTTCTTCAGGGATAATGTCTGGGCATGTCTAGACCAATGGTACTTATACCTTCATAGTCCGTCCCTCCTGAATGATTAGTCCTCATTCAATCAGGTTTCCGCTCTCCCACCTTGTTTACAATCAAATTCCAATTCTTTCTTAGAGCGAGACCTTCGCCTTTGTTAAAATTCTTTTCCTCTAGTTTTATTCCAATGGCTTCCTTTACCAGGTGGTCCCAAAAGCTGCAGCACAGTAGTTTTGTGCCGTCAAAGTCAATACCATGGTTATTGTAAATGCAGTGTTCTGTTACCGCCAAACCAAATGGATACACCTCCTGTGCTCCATGATGCAGGATTCCACCTTGCTGATATACACTGCTCCGTATTCATAGGGAATCCTGTAAACATCAGCCAGACCGAGTGCCAAGTTATCTTTGACCCCAATAAACTGTGACTTCCTAATCCAGTATTTCTTCAGGATCATGACGATCCTTCCGGAAACCATAGAAACATAAGAAAGACAGGCAGTAGCGACGGGTTCCTCCTTGTTGTTAGGTTTCCTGGTTTTTCTATCAGCCCTTTTAAAGGCCCAATTGATTTCCTTCACCTTGTATCCATTCTGTAGGAACGTCGTGTGTAATCATCTTATTTCCTTGAGGAGCCTTGACTGGTCTGACATAGTTTTCACATGGTTAATCAAAGCAGAAAGAACTGCTCTACATTGGGAGGTGTGTTGGTGGCTGTTATTGTGATGGTGCAAGTCCATGTGAGTGGGCTTCCAATAGATACTATGGCCAATGCTACCATCCGATATGTTACTTCCACTTACAAATGGATTGGAGGTCGTGAAATCACGGAATTCATTTGAATGCTGAGTTATTAATAATGGTTTGATAAGTTCCAAAGGCTTATAAAGTCATAAGCACATGACTATTTTTGGTGGGGGAGAATGTAATGCCCTGGTTAAGATTTCTACTGCTATGCTGTGAGGTATTTTTATTTGAGCAGTTTTCTGTAAACACAGTGTGTCCTGTTAGTAAGCTTCAGACTTGTGTTTTGACTTCGGCTAAAAATAAGGAACCATTTTGTCCAACTCAGGAATGTTGTGTCTGCCAGTTGGGTTTGTCTTAGGAATATGGGATATTTGCCCAGTGGGATAAAGAAAAATACTGTACTGCGAAATGTCTGTGTGAGGAGTGGCGCGCCACACAGTCTCTCGTTCTGCGCCTTGTAAGGCATGAAAATGCCCAACGCTGGCCTCTCAGGCCTGAGTCGACGTCGTCGTCATCATCATCATCATAAGACCACAAGACAGAGAAGCAGAATTAGGCCACTCTGACATTCCATCATGCATTCTCACCATATCCTTTGATGCTTTGACCAATCAAATTTCTGAAGGACAGTAGTCTGGTTTGGGGACCATTCGGCAGGGGCCACGGAGAAGGGAAGATACTCGCAGAATGCCACTCGAATGCCGTTGTAAGATGCGCTTTGTGCAGACGAATAGTTCCAAGGGTTCGGAAGTGTCAATATTCCTGAGTTAGCCGTTCGCTTGAGATGGTCATCGAGGCAAGTTGACTCGATGTCTTTCAGGCAGAGCATGGGCTCTGTGCATGAGGAAAGCAATACACCCAATTACTCCAGAAATGAGCTGCAACGTTCACGTGCACATTTAGACTGGTTTAATTGTAATGGGTCCTTGTATTTTTCCTTTCTTTTTCTGTTTGTTAAAGTTGAAAAATAAGTAAATATACTTACTTCCTTTGTAATCTTATGCTGGTGTACGATCTTGTCATTTCCTGGCAAATGATAACTTTGCATGGAACAGTACACAGCATTCACTACAATTCACGTCCCTGCCCGGGACACTTCAACTATGCTGTTTGATTGAACCTAAATCATACTGATCCTAAAGGTGTGCTGCTTATGGAAGGTAGCCTTTTCCCTGCTGAGTCACATGGCTGTTAGCAGAGTTAGCTAATGAGCCAAGTCTGTGACAAGCCCTGGTGAGAGGGTTGCAAAAAAAAAAAAATCCAGTGAGCAGCGGTTGTGTGGGCAAAAATATAATGTTACAGGTCAGAGGAGAATGGCCAGACTGGTTCAAACTGACAGGAAGCTGACAGTAACTCAAATAATTATGCATTCTAACAGTGATGTGTGGAAGAACATCTCAGAACACACAACACATCAAACCTTGAAACAGTTGTGCTACAGCGTCAGAAGACCACATCGGGTTCCACCGGGTATCTTATAAGAGTGTATATGTTGTAAGTGAAGAAATTTGGTTGCATCGTAGCCAGAAATGGGCGATGGAGCATAAGATGGCGAAGGTGAGTTGAGAGGTGGATTAAGCTATTATGATAATCACAGAAACGTGACTGAGGCATAGGTAAAATAGGCAGCTCTATTCTCTTGAATATCGCATTTTCAGGGTGGAGGGGACGGCAGTGTACAAATGTTTGCAGGATGGTTTGAGTTCTTATTAAAGAACTGTGTGATAGAAAAATGCGTGAGGCTCAGCAGTCAAGCAAGCCTTCCACATCAACCACAGCAGACGATGAAACTCGACCTTCAACATCGAAGCGGGCAGAGATAGAAGAAGATGAGCTGCCTGCTCTAATGGAAAGACGACCAGATGACACACCAGTGTCCCACCACCCCAACCCCCAGGCCACGGACAGATACCAATTCGCGGAAAATGCAACGGTAGCCGGGACGCACACAGCACATCTTTAAGAAAAAAGCCGAAATAAACATGCTAATTAATTAGGTGCCGCCGACACATAATTGTCGGCTCAGATCAGAGACGACGCAATCGGAAATCGGCACTGATCTGAGCCTACAATTACGTGTCGGGCAGCACCTAATTAATTAGCTTGTTTATTTCGGCTTTTTTCTTAAAGGTGTGCTGTGTACCTCCCAGCTACCGCTGGACCCCTACGTGCTTTGCGGCAATGTATCGGGTCGGCGGCCCGGAGGGTGGGGGCCACTGCACCACCCAACCTCCAACTCAGCCTAACACACCATCATCCGTGTGCTCAGCAAGCTATCTTCCCGATTCCCATAAGTGATACTACACTGTACATACATTATTTCTACTTTATATCGGCTGCGAATTTTTACGTGTTATTTGGTATGATTTGGCAGCTTCATAGCTTAAAGGTTACTGGAGAGAGTGTTCTTGGCAACAGCGCTTGCGTGAGATTTTCTGCCGACGGCGCTTGCGTGAGATTTTCGCTACGGAGAACAGTTCAGTAATGATTGTGGAAAAGTATTTATCATATCATTCCTGCTTATACTGTATGTTACTGTTATTTTAGGTTTTATGTGTTATTTGGCATGATTTGGTAGGTTATTTTTGGGTCTGCGAACGCTCACAAAATTTTCCCATATAAATAAATGGTAATTGCTTCTTCGCTTTACGACATTTCGGCTTACGAACCGTTTCATAGGAATGCTTTACCTTCGGATGGCGGGGTATACCTGGAGTATTGTGTGCAGTCTTGGTCCCCTAATCTGAGGAAAGACATCCTTGCCATAGAGGGAGTACAGAGAAGGTTCACCAGATTGATTCCTGGGATGGCAGGACTTTCATATGAAGAAAGACTGGATGAACTGGGCTTGTACTCGTTGGAATTTAGAAGATTGAGGGGGGATCTGATTGAAACGTATAAGATCCTAAGGGGATTGGACAGGCTAGATGCAGGAAGATTGTTTCCGATGTTGGGGAAGTCCAGAACGAGGGGTCACAGTTTGAGGATAGAGGGGAAGCCTTTTAGGACTGAGATTAGGAAAAACTTCTTCACACAGAGAGTGGTGAATCTGTGGAATTCTCTGCCACAGGAAACAGTTGAGGCCAGTTCATTGGCTATATTTAAGAGGGAGTTAGATATGGCCCTTGTGGCTAGGGGGGTCAGGGGGTATGGAGGGAAGGCTGGGGCGGTGTTCTGAGTTGGATGATCAGCCATAATCATAATAAATGGCGGTGCAGGCTCGAAGGGCCGAATGGCCTACTCCTGCACCTATTTTCTATATTTCTATGAAACCTGTAAAGGCTAGTCAGAATTGCCAGACTGACAAATCCCAGTCAGAACAAATATAAAAGCAAAGTTGTAGTAAACATAGAAACATAGAAAATAGGTGCAGGAGTAGACCATTCGGCCCTTCGAGCCTGCACCGCCATTCAATATGATCATGGCTGATCATCCAACTCAGAACACCGCCCCAGCCTTCCCTCCATACCCCCTGATCCCTTTAGCCACAAGGGCCATATCTAACTCCCTCTTAAATATAGCCAATGAACTGGCCTCAACTGTTTCCTGTGGCAGAGAATTCCACAGATTCACCACTCTCTGTGTGAAGAAGTTTTTCCTAATCTCGGTCCTAAAAGGCTTCCCCTTTATCCTCAAACTGTGACCCCTCGTTCTGGACTTCCCCAACATCGGGAACAATCTTCCTGCATCTAGCCTGTCCCATCCCTTTAGGATTTTATACGTTTCAATCAGATCCCCCTTCAATCTTCTAAATTCCAACGAATATAAGCCTAGTTCATCCAGTCTCTCATCATATGAAAGTCCTGCTGTCCCAGGAATCAATCTGGTGAACCTTCTTTGTACTCCCTCTATGGCAAGGATGTCTTTCCTCAGAGTAGGGGACCAAAACTGCACACAATACTCCAGGTGTGGTCTCACCAAGGCCTTGTACATCTGCAGTACCTCCCTGCTCCTGTACTCGAATCCTCTTGCTATAAATGCCAGCATACCATTCGCCTTTTTCACCGCCTGCTGTACCTGCATGCCCACTTTCAATGACTGGTGTATAATGACACCCAGGTCTCATTGTACCTCCCCTTTTCCTAATCGGTCACCATTCAGATAATAATCTGTTTTCCTGTTTTTGCCACCAAAGTGGATAACTTCACACTTATCCACATTAAATTGCATCTGCCATGAATTTGCCCACTCACCCAACCTATCCAAGTCACCCTGCATCCTCTTAGCATCCTCCTCACAGCTAACAGTGCTACCCAGCTTCGTGTCATCCGCAAACTTGGAGATGCTGCATTTAATTCCCTCATCCAAGTCATTAATATATATTGTAAACAACTGGGATCCCAGCACTGAGCCTTGCGGTACCCCACTAGTCACCGCCTGCCATTCTGAAAAGGTCCCGTTTATTCCCACTCTTTGCTTCCTGCCCGCCAACCAATTCTCTATCCACATCAATACCTTACCCCCAATATCATGTGCTTTAAGTTTGCACACTAATCTCCTGTGTGGGACCTTGTCAAAAGCCTTTTGAAAATCCAAATATACCACATCCACTGGTTCTCCCCTAACCACTCTACTAGTTACATCCTCAAAAAATTCTATGAGATTCGTCAGACATGATTTTCCTTTCACAAATCCATGCTGACTTTGTCCAATGATTTCACCGCTTTCCAAATGTGCGGTGATCACATCTTTGATAACTGACTCTAGCAGTTTCCCCACCACTGATGTTAGGCTAACCGGTCTATAATTCCCTGGTTCCTCTCTCCCTCCTTGTTTAAAAAGTGGGGTTACATTAGCCACCCTCCAATCCTCAGGAACTAGTCCAGAATCAAAAGAGTTTTGAAAAATTATCACTAATGCATCCACTATTTCTTGGGCTACTTCCTCAAGCACTCTGGGATGCAGCCCATCTGGCCCTGGGGATTTATCTGCCTTTAATCCCTTCAATTCACCTAATACCACTTCCCTACTAACATGTATTTCGCTCAGTTCCTCCATCTCACTGGACCGACTGTCCGCTACTATTTCCGGAAGATTATTTATGTCCTCCTTAGTGAAGACAGAACCAAAGTAATTATTCAATTGGTCTGCCATGTCCTTGCTCCCCATAATCAATTCACCTGTTTCTGTCTGTAGGGGATCTACATTTGTCTTAACCAATCTTTTTCTTTTCACATATCTATAAAAGCTTTTACAGTCAGTTTTTATGTTCCCTGCCAGTTTTCTCTCATAATCTTTTTTTCCCCTTCCTAATTAAGCCCTTTGTCCTCCTCTGCTGAACTCTGAATTTCTCCCAGTCCTCAGGTGAGCCATTTTTTCTGGCTAATTTGTATGCTTCTTCTTTGGAATTGATACTATCCCTAATTTTCCTTGTCAGCCACGGGTGCACTACCTTCCTTGATTTATTCTTTTGTCAAACCGGGATAAACAATTGTTGTAGTAGGTGACTTTAACTTTCCCAGTATTATCTAGGATTGCTTTATTGAAAAGAGCCTATATTTGGGTGAAGTATGCTGAATGCATCTAGTAAGCGTTTTTAAACCAGTTCTAGTAGAGAGGGAGATGTGCTCTATCACAAGTAAGCAAGTGGTGGAAGTGTCTGTGGAGGAACCTTTGGAAACAATAACCAAAATTGTGTAAGGCAGTTACTTAAGTGGATAAAGATTAAATCACATAGAGTTTAACCTTGATTGCCTTGCTCATTAAAGGTAAACTAGCTAACTGGATGCAAAATTGGCCTGGTGAAAGAAGTGGTTGTTTTTTCAAACTGGCGGCCTATGACCAGTGGTGAACCACAGGGATTAGTGCAGGGACCACTATTATATATAAACAGTAGCTGCAGCTGACAAGAATTTAGCAAGTCTGAATGGTAGGTTGGCTCAGAAGGTTAGGGAATGTAGGTGTTTTAGCAGGCAAGATCCAAAATTGACTTGGTGATGGGAAGTGGTGGAAGGTTGTTTTCCTGGCTGGAACAATGGAACTAGAAGTGTACCACAGGGTGGGAAGTGCTGGGACCTTCACTATTTGACAAGGAAGTTTACTAACGACAAGGAAGTTTACTAACAACATGAAGGTGTTACAAGGGGGTGCTGGGAGGAGACCCAATTGCAAGACACAGACACTGCAGTTCTAGGAACAGGACAAGGTTTATCAAGAAAGCAAGGGGGTCAGGAAGAAACAACGCTAGACATGGACACAGGCCCTGGATGAGACAAGGACACCAGGCCTGGGCTAGGACTAAGACTAGGAAAGTGGGACCAGGACAAGGAACTAGGAACTAAGAGCCTGGGCTAGGAACTTGGAACTCCGGAACCAGAGCCTGGACAAGGACCCGGAACCTGGGTCTTGGTTGGGACTCGGAACTGGAACCCGGGTCTAGGCTAGGACTTGGGACTAGGATCTTGGCAAGGACAGAACGTGTCTACAGGACAGGATGAGGTACCCAGCACAGGACGAGGAATCTCCAGCACCAGGCTGGGTGAGGAACTCCTGGACTCGGTTTGGCTCGGCTCTTGGACTGGGCTTGGTTAGGCTCTTGGGTACAGGGCCGGGACCCTTCCTGGGACGCAGGGCTGGGACGCTTCCTAGGACGCAGGGCTGGGATGATGGGGACGATCCAGCACAGGACGTGGAATCTCCAGCTGGGAGAGGTACTCTTGGGCTGGGCGAGGTACCAGAACTGGATGAGGACACGAAGCTCAGACTTGGACAGGGCTGGAACATGGCACCTGGACGGTCATGGAAAATAGGAACACAGAGCCTTGGACTTGAACACAGGAACATGGAACACAGAGCCTCAGACTTGAGCACAGGAACATGGAACACAGAACTTGGACCCCTCCTTGGGGACAGGACACAGGGCCGGGACTTGTACACAGAACACAGAGCCAGGACCCCTCCTTCGGAATAGGACTTAGGACCGGGTCTCTACACAGAGTTAGGACCCCTCCTTGGGAACATGACCTAGGGCCAGGACTCTTCTTTGACACGGACACTAAACACAGGGACACAAGGAGACAGTTCCAAACTCAACAATAGATACTTCCTTATCTTGGCGTGGCAAGGCTCCGGTCTCACTCCGGCGGTTGAACTAGACGGTGATACAGGCGAGGACGCAGGTGAGGTTGCAGGCAAGGTAGCAGGCGAATGTTAGTGCCGAAGTAACTGTTGAGATAAACTGCCAAAGTAACTGCCAGGGGTTCAGATGGGGAGGGGAAGGGAACAGTCCAGCAGCAGAAGCTGAATCCAGGAGCTATTTATGTAGCCAGCCCGAAACTAGAATCAGGTGCCTCAATTAAGGCACCCAATGGAACAAGGGAAAACAGGAAAACCCAGAATAATGAATCAACGGACTGCACCATGAACCAGAACGCGGACTTCACGGACCGGACCATGACAGAAGGTTGCTGAAGCTGCAGACAACGAGGATACAGATGGCAGAGATGAACTGGAAAGCTGGGCAGAGTGGTGGAAAAGACAATTTAATCCAGACAAGTGTGAGGTAATGCACTTTGTGTTGCTGAATACCAGCCAGATGTATACAATAAATTGTGGAAAACTTAGAAGCAACAATGCAGTGCCATTTCACAGCTTCTTAAAAATGGTCACAAAGGTGGCCTCTCTCCTCAGAATACTCTGGACTCGATCTGAGACATCCCGTACCTGGGCACCAGGGAGGCAACACACCATCTGGGTATCCTTGCCCAACTCGCAGAATCTCTTGTCCGTCCCCCTTATGATGGAATCCCCTATAACTACCACATTGAACGAAGCACTCAGCTTACTTAAGTTCATAGGAAGGGGTATTAAGTACATGAGTTGGGACACCATGTTACAATTGTCCAAGACACTTATGCAATTTTGGTCAGCACGCAACGGAAAGGATCTAGAAAGAAAGCAGAAAAGATTGAGCAGGATCTTGCTTGGAATAGAGAGATGGAATAGTGACTGTTCTTATAAAGCATAGAAGGCTGAGGAGTGATTTTATGAGGTTATAAAATTGTGAGGGATGTAGATATAGAAAGTCAGGCATATTTTTTCTCCAGTGGTAGCAGAGTCTAAAAATAGAGAATATAAGTTTAAGTTTAAGTTTAAGGTGGAGATCTGTAGGATATTTTAGGGTGGAGTTAGAGGGTGCAGAGTGAAAGGGCTTTGGCTCAACGGGCTTCGGCGGAGACGGGAAGGAGAGGCTTCCTGCGACCATTGAGTCTCATAGTAACGGAGTAAGTTACAGTTTTTTGGTATTTAGTACAAACAGTAGCATTAGAGGTATGCATCTAGGATTAGTGTTGTGCTTGGAGTGCCAGATGTGGGGACCCTGGGAGACTCCCAGCCTCCCCAAGGATTACATCTGCACCAGGTGCACTGAGATGAGGCTCCTGAAGGACTGTGTTAAGGAGCTTGAGATGGAAATTGATGAACTTCAGCTAATTAGGGAAAGTGAGGAGGTGATAGATACTACCTATAGAGAGGTAGTGGATAGCACCCCTGTGACAGTCCCCCTCAGAAATCGATATATTGTTTTGGATACTGTTGAAGAGGCAGACCTGACAGAGGAGGACCACAGTGAACGAGACTCTGGCATTCTGCCCAGTGCCGAAATCAAGACAGCCAGAAGAAATGCAGTAGTTATAGGGGATTCCATCGTAAGGGGGACGGACAAGAGATTCTGCGAGCCGGACAGGGATACCAGGATGGTGTGTTGCCTCTCTGGTGCCCAGGTACGGGATGTCTCAGATCGAGTCCAGAGTATTCTGAGGAGAGAGGGCGAGCAGCCGGAAGTCTTGGTACATGTTGGTACCAATGACATAGACAGAAAAAGAGAGGAAGTCCTGAAGAAAGATTACTGGGAGCTAGGAAGAAAATTGAAAAGCCGGACCTCCAGAGTAATAATATCAGGATTGCTGCCTGAGCTGCACGCTAATGATGGTACGAGTAGCAGAATTAAGCAGATGAATATGTGGCTAACTAACTGGTGCAGGGGGCAGGGCTTCAAATTCTAGAATCATTGGGATCTATTTTGGGGAAGGTATGACTTATACAAAAAAGATGGATTACACCTGAACTCAAAAGGTACTAATATCCTGGCGGGATTGTTTAATATAGCTGTTAGGGAGGGTTTAAACTAAGTTGGCAAGGGGAAGGAAACCAAGGTCTTAGGGTCGAGGAAGAGGAAAATAGAAATAAGTCAAAAATACTGTGCAGCAAAAATGGCAAGAAGGACAGGCCGGAGAATATACAGGATAATTTGCTGCAAAATAGAAATATAGCAAAATCAGCAACAGATGATATCTAAATGTACTGTACTTAAATGCACGCAGCATTAGAAATAAAGTGGATGATCTTGCTGCACAGCTGCAGGTTAAAAGATATGACATTGTGGTCATCACCAAGTCATGGCTAAATGATGGGTGTGATTGGGAGCTGAATATCCAAGGATACACAGTGTATAGGAAAGAGAGGAAGGTAGGTAAAGGGGGTGGCGTGGCCCTGATGGTAAGTAACGATATCAAATCAATAGGAAAGAAGGGACATAGGATCAGAAGAGGTAGAATCCTTATGGGTAGAATTAAGAAATGGCAAGGGTAAAAAGACACTAATAGCAGTTATATACAGGCCTCCAAACAGCAGCCGGGATGTGGACTACAAGTTGCAGCTGGAAATAGAAAAAGCATATCAGAAGGAAAATGTCAAGATAATTATGGGGGATTTTAATATGAAAGTGGATTGGGAAAGTCAGGAAGGTAATGGATCTCAGGAGAGGGAGTTTGTAGAATGCCTACAGGATGGCTTTTTGGAGCAGCTTGTCCAGAAGCCCACCAGGGGACTGGCTGTTTTGGATTGGGTGTTGTGTATCAAACCTGAGGCGATTAGGGAGCTGGAGGTAAAGGAACCCCTTGGAAGTAGTGATCATAATATGATTGAGTTCAGTTTCAAATTTGAAAAGGAGAAGCTGGTATCAGGTGTATCGATATTTCAGTGGAACAGGGGAAATTACAGTAGTATGAGAGAGGAACTGGCCCAAGTCGATTGGAAAAGTAAGCTAAATGGAGGGACGGCAGAGCAGAATTGGATGAAATTCCTATGAGAAATAAGGAGAATGCAGGAAAAATATATTCCAAGAAAAAAGAAAATCATGAATGGAAAAATGGCACAATTGTGGCTAACAAGAGAGGCTAAGGCAAAAATAAAACCAAAAGAAACGGCGTACAAGGAAGCAAAAATTAGTGGGAAAAATGAGGACAGGAAGACTTCTAAAAACTTACAGAAGGAAACTAAGAAAGTCATTAGGAAAGAAAGGATGAATTATGAAAGGAAGTTGGCGATTAACATAAAAAAGGATACTAAGAGTTTTTTTGAATATATGAAGAGTAAAAGAGTGACAAGGGTAGATACGGGACCAATTGAAAATGATGCTGGAGAAATTATAATGGATAACAAAGAGATGGCGGAGGAACTGAATGAGTATTTTGCATCAGTCTTCACAGTGGAAGACATGAGCAATATACCTGATAGCCAGAGGTATCAGGGAATAGAATTAGGTACAGTCAAAATTACTAGAGAGAAAGTGCTTGGGAAGCTCAGTGGACTAAGAATAGATAAGTGTCCCGGTCCAGATGAGGTGCACCCAAGGGTTTTGAAGGAGGTGGCTTTGGAGATTGTGGAAGCATTGGAAATGATCTTCCAGGAATCAATAGACTCTGGCATGGTTCCGGAGGACTGGAAGGTCGCAAATGTAGTTCCGCTATTTAAGAAAGGAAGGAGGCAGCAAAAAGAAAATTACAGACCTCAGTATCTGACGTCAGTAGTTGGAAAGATAGTGCAGTCAATCCTCAAGGACGAGGTTATGAAATACCTCCAGGTGCATGACAAGATAGGCCGAAGCCAGCATGGTTTCATGAAGGGAAGATCCTGCCTCACCAACCTATTGGAATATTTTGAGGTAATCTCGAATAAGATTGACAAGGGAGAGGCTGTGGATGTTGTGTATTTGGATTTTCAAAAGGCCTTCGATAAGGTGCCGCATATGAGGCTGCTTAATAAGATGAGAGCCCATGGAATTATAGGAAAGATATTGAAATGAGTGGAGCATTGGCTGATAGGCAGAAAGCAAAGGGTGGGAATAAAGGGATCCTATTCTGATTGGTTGCTGGTTACTAGTGGTGTTCCGCAGGGGTCGGTGTTGGGGCCGCTTCTTTTTACGATGTATATCGATGATTTGGATTATGGATTAAATGGTTTTGTGGCTAAGTTTGCAGATGACACCAAGATAGGTGGAGGAGCAGGAAATGTTGAAGAAACGGAAAGGTTGCAGAGAGACAGTTAGTTTAGGAGAGTGGGCAAAGAAATGGCAGATGAGATACAACGTTGACAAATGTACGGTTGTACATTTCGGAAGAAGAAATAATCGGGCAGATTATTATTTAGATGGGGAGAAAATTCAAAAATCGGAAGTGCAAAGGGACTTGGGGGTCCTCGTGCAGGATACCCTAAAGGTTAACCACCAAGTTGGATCGACGGTAAAGAAAGCGAATGCTATGTTGGCATTCATTTCAAGAGGAATAGTGTGTAAGAGTAAGGAGGTGTTGATGAGGCTCTATGGGGCATTAGTGAGACCTCATTTGGAATACTGTGTGCAGTTTTGGGCCCCCTATCTTAGAAAGGATGTACTGCTGTTGGAGAGAGTTCAGAGAAGATTTACGAGGATGATTCCTGGAATGCAGGGGCTAACATATGAGGAGCGTTTGTCAACTCTTGGATTGTATTCATTAGAGTATAGAAGAATGAGAGGGGATCTCATAGAAACATCTCGAATGTTGAAAGGGTTGGACAGAATAGATATGGAAAGGTTGTTTCCCTTGGTCGGTGATCCAGGACAAGAGGCCATAGTCTTAAAATTAGAGGGTACCCAGTTAAGACAGAGATGAGGAGAAATTTTTTTAGCCAGAGGGTCGTGGATTTGTGGAATTCGTTGCCACATACAGCTGTGGAGGCCCGATCATTGAGGTTGTTTAAGGAGGAGATTGACAGGTATCTAATTAGTCAAGGTATCAAGGGATATGGGGAAAAAGCCAGAAATTGGAACTAGATGGGTGAATAGTTTAGCTCATGGGGGAGCTGCAGAGCAGACTTGATGGGCCGAATGGCCTGCTTCTGCTCCTTTGTCTTGTGAATCTTGTGATTCTGCATACAGAGGGTGCTGGTATATGGAATAAGCTGTGAGGTGGTAGTAGAGGCTGCTTGCTTAAAAATAATTGGATTTAAAAAGCATTTGCACATATACTTAGTGGCCACTTTATTAGGTACACCTAATACAAATATCTTAATACAACATTTAATCAGCCATCATGTAGCAGTAACTCAATGCATAAAAGCATGCAGACATGGTCAAGAGGTTCATTTGTTCAGACCAAAGACCAGAATGGGGAAGAAATGTGATTTAAGTGACCTTAACTGTGGAAAGATTGTTGGTGCCAGGTAGGGTGGTTTGAGTATCTCAGATACTGCTAATCTCCCGGGATTTTCACAAACAACAATCTCTAAAGTTTACAAAAAACATCCAGTGAGTGGCAGTTCTGTGGACAAAAATGCCTTCTTAATGAGAGAGAATAGAAGAGATTGGGCAAAATGGTTCAAGCTGATAGAAAGACGACATTACGATCGAGTTCAAAGCTACTGACCACTCTGAGTTTTCTTTCCCTCCCCCTGAAAAAGCGTTCCATCGAGTCGAATGGAAATATTTATTCAATGTTTTAGAGAAATTTGGCTTTGGTGCTAATTTTAATAATTGGATTAAAATGATATACAAAGCCCCTATTGCTACTGTTGTCACTAACAATTGTAGGTCTCCTTTTTTTCAGCTTTCACGGGGGACGAGGCAAGGCTGCCCATTAAGTCCTTTGTTGTTTAATTTAATATTAGAACCCTTTGCTATTGCTCTTCGTGAGGCTAAAAATATCCATGGGTTTTTTGTGAATGAGACCATGCATAAGATCTCTCTTTACGCTGATGATTTATTGGTTTATATATCTAACCCTGACGAATCTATTCCTGCCTTGCTAAAATTATTTAATGAATTTGTAGGTTTTTCAGGATATAAAATAAATTTTAGTAAAAGTGAATTGTTTCCTTTAAATGATTCTGTCTCTATATATGACAATACTCCTTTTAAAGTCACAGACTCTTTTAGATATTTAGGTATTATAATTACTAAAAAATATAAGAATCTTTACGAAGCCAATTTTGTTCCTTTAGTAGACTCTGTGAAGTATTTATTTAGTAGATGGAGTCCACTTACATTTTCACTTGTTGGTCATATTCATATAGTTACAATGATGATTTTACCAAAATTTTTATATTTATTTCAGAATATTCCTGTTTTTTTGACTAGGAAGTTTTTTGATAGCATTGATTCTATTATTTTATCTTTTATTTGGATAGACCAAGAATTAGTAAATGTCACTTACAAAAATTGAAAAAGGATGGAGGTCTTGCTTTGCCTAATCTAAGAATGTATTATTGGGCTGTTAATGTGCGATACGTCTTTTTGGTTATACTGGGTTGATTAGGGTGATCGGCCAATTTGGGTAGACCTGGAACTGAAAGTTGTAAAACAGTTTTATTTAACCTCGTTATTGGGAGCTCCTTTACCTATGCAATTAGTTAAAGTTGTTAATTTAAACCTATATCCTGTGATTAAGTATTCTTTACAAATTTGGCTCCAGTTTCGCAATTTTTTTAATCTTAAAAAATTTAAACTTTGTAGTTTAATTTATCAAAATTACTTTTTTAAGCCTTCTTTGAGTGATCCAATTTTTTTACTTTGGAAAAATAAATGTATTAATTCTTTTTTGGATTTATTTAAAGAAGATAGCTTGATGTCTTTTGAACAATTAATTGATAACTATTCTCTTTCATACTCACACTTTCTGTAATACCTTCAAGTTAGACATTTTTTACAAAAATATTTAAGTAATTTTCCTTACATATTGGAGGCCGACCTGGTACTATTATGATACTATTATGAGTCTGAATCCTTTGATTAAGGGTCCTATTGGAAGAATTTATAATTTATTATTACAATGGGATAAGCATCCTTTATCTAAGATTAAACAGGTTTGGGAAGAGGAACTTAATTTGACTTTTATGACAGAGGGTTGGATGTTGGTTAACTCTTCTTCAATTTGTGCTAGCCATTCATTGATTCAATTTAAAATTGTACATCGTTATCATTTGACGAAGGAGAGACTTTCTAAAGTCTTTTCTAATGTTGATAGTCATTGTGATAGATGTAAATCTGAGATAGCTACACTGACAAATATATTTTGGTCTTGTTCTATATTGGAACAGTTCTGGAAGTCGGTTTTCTCAACAATTTCTAAAGCACTTAAAATTAATCTACAACCTAATAAATTAACTGTGCTTTTTGGAATAATTCCTCAAAATACTCATGGTATTTCTGTGTCTGACCAACATGTTATTGCATTTGTTACATTGATAGCTAGGAGGCCCATTTTGTTGAAGTGGAAGGATACATCAGCTTCCACTTTGTCACAATGGTTCTCTCAAGTCTTAGTTTGGAGAAAATTAGAAGTCGAACCTTTGAACCTTTATTTGATTTTGAGAAAAGATGGGGCTCATTTGTTTGTTATTATCATTTGAGCTAATTGATATAATTTTTCCAAGATCTAATTGTAAATTTTTTGGTATATTTTCTTTTCTTGCTGGCGGTTTGATGGTTATTTTTAGAAGCTTTTTGTATGACGCATGACACCAGGGTTGTACACCTAATGGGTTCTTTTTTTTTCTCACTTTTTTGCTTAGTAGGTTTTTTTTGTTATCACAAAATTTTTTTCCAATCTTTAAGATAATGTCTTTTTTGAGACATTGTAAGTGTTGTTACTTCAATGTACTCATGTTATTTTTTCTGTATAACAATAAAAAGATTTGAAAAGAAAGGCGACATTAACTCAAATAACCATGTGTTACAAAAGTGGTATGCTGAAGAGCATCTCTGAATGCACAACACTTCAGACCTTGAAGTAGATGGGCTACAGAAGCAGAAGACCATAAACATACATTCAGTGCCTACTTTATTGGGTACATAATAAAGTGGCCACTGACTGCATACATGGACAGGAAAGAAAGAAAACTATCTGAGCCTTGGCGCTTGGAGCTAGAGAAAATGGGCAGGTGGATAGGCCGAGGGGCCTGTTTCCATGCTGTGTGACTCAATGACTGCGGGAAGCACTGATGTACTTGGAGAACACCCACACAATCACAGGGAAACATGTAACTCCACACAGACATTACTGGAGGTCAGAACTGAATCTATAATTATTAGATCAGCAGTCCCCAACCACCAGGAAACGATATGAGTCAGCTGCACCTTTCCTCATTCCGTCATGCACTGTTGAACTTGAACATAGGGTTGCCAACTGTCTCATATTTGCTGGGACATCCCGTATATTGGGCTAAATTGATTTGTCCCATATGGGACTGCCCTTGTTCCGTATTTCCCCTGCTAAGGTAGAGCGTTCCCAAGAAACCTTTCGTGCCGAAATGGCGTAAAGCGAAGAAGCAATTACCATTAATTTATATGGGAAAATTTTTTGAGCATTCCCAGACCCAAAAAATAACCTACCAAATGATTCCAAATAACACATAAAACCTAAAATAACACTAACATATAGTAAAAACAGGAATGATATGATAAATACACAGCCTATATAAAGTAAAAATAATGTATGTACAATATAGTCCGGAAGATCAAGCCAAAACCGATTTGTGGAAAAAAAAATCGGCACGTACACACATGCATACGTCACGCATACGCACACAGGTGCCCGCGCAAGGCTTCATGATCTTGGTAGTCTTTCTCGGGGTAAACACTGTCCCATATATGACTGCTACTTTTGTCCCTTATTTGAGAATGAGAAAGTTGGCAACCATATAACCATATAACAATTACAGCACGGAAACAGGCCATCTCAGCCCTTCTAGTCCGTGCCGAACGCTTACTCTCACCTAATCCCATCTACCTGCACTCAGCCCATAACCCTCCATTCCTTTCCTGTCCATATACCTACCAATTTTTTGTTAAATGACAAAATCGAACCTGCCTCTACCACTTCTACTGGAACCCTAACTGTAAAAAACATGTTGAGGTGAGCTTAACCCTACTTGAACACCTCCCCCCGGTTGGCCGGTCTGCAAGAATATTGTTAACATTAAACCGGTCCGCAGTGCAAAAAAGGTTGGGGGCCCCTGTATTAGATGGTGCAAGATGTTTGCTAGGTAAATATACATCAAAATATGCTTATCACACTGAATTTTCCATTAAAGTAGGTAAAGATTCTGAAAATGGTGTTACCATAATCAATATGTTCAGTTAACATTTTCTATTCTAAATTTAATTCACAAGATTACTTCATGGAGGTAAATTTAAAACTCACTTAACTCGTGTGAGCTGTTGTTCATATAACTGAGTTAGTTGAGCTTTCTCCAGTTCATGCTGTTCCATCAGCTCTTGCTTCAGTCGAAATTTGGAATCCTCATGATGTTGCTGATGAATTTGCTCACATCTACAGCCATTTGTCACATTAAGAATCGGAAAAAGAAAGATTTTCATGAAGTTGTTTATTTTGCTCCAACTAAAATTAACTAAAGCTTTCAGTACAACACACATACAGGCCCTTTCACCCCTGGTGTCTGTGCTGAACACTATGTAATATGTCAGGTCATGACCTATATCTCTCCATTCCTTGTTTAGCTGTTATTTGAAAACAAAACACAACTGCAAAGAGACTAAGTCAGGAGAATCCACACTGTATGACACACTTCCAAATAACGAATTTCCAAATCAAAAAAGGTACGTTTGATCCTTTATTACAAAACTAGCATAGACAATCTTGTAGCAATAAGAAATTAACAAGACTAAATTAGCAATATAACAATCTAGTTAACAGTTTAATAGTGATATTAACAATACTAAGCGGTATAATAGCATATTTAGCATTCACAGAAAATACCATTCCCCGTCGCTCACTCTCTCTTCACTAAACTAAACCACGACAGAACATGAATACGTAACCTTGCTTCTGCACTCCGCAACCCAAGTGAGAGATTACCATAATAAGAACATTGCAAAAACAATACAGACAGAAAATAGATACGTGGCTCCTACGGACAGACAAAACCCTGCACATTAACATGTCTATCTGAAAGCCTTAAGTAGCACTATCATTCATATCTGCCGCCACCACCAAACCCCGGCACCCCATCCCAGGCACCTATAAAAAAAATTCGCTCGGAAATTTCTTTTAAACTTTTTTCATCTTTCTGCTTCAGTGAATTTGACATTTCTACCCTGGGTAAAAAACACACAGCCTCTCACAATTTCACAATCTTCTATCAGGTATCCCCACAGCTCCCAAAGTTCCAGAGAAAACAAGCCACGTTTATCCAACCTCACCTTATTAGCTCATACCCCTTTATCGACATGGCATCCTAGAAACCTCTCCTGCACAAATAAACTCTTCTTGGGCTTCCAGCTGGGTACATGTATAGATTATAACCAACATTTTGATGACAAACTCCGCCATCTTCATCAGGAATGATATCTGGGTGTGTCGCCCAGTGGTATTTATACCTCCGTACTCCATCCCTCCTGATTGGTTAGTCCTTATCCAATCAGGTTTCTGCTCTCCCACCTTATTTATAATTGCATTCCAGTTTTTACTAAGAGCGAGATCTTTGTCTTTGTTAAAATTCTTTTCCTCTAGTTTTATTTCAATGGTTTCCTTTACCAGCTGGTCCCAAAAGCCATTGGAATGGCACAGTAGTTTTGTGCCATCGAAGCCAATCCTAACCGAAGCCCATGCAAAGATGCCGCAGCTTGTCATCAAAATATTGGTTATAATCGATATATATACCCAGCTGGAAGCCCAAGAAGAGTTTGTTCGTCATATAGGCTGGGAAAGCACTAGATCCTTTTTTTTTCTCCTGTACCTCCCAAACTCTCCACATCCTTCCTGTAATGGAGCAACCAGAATTAAATGCAATGTGCTGTATAATGAAACTTTAATCTATCTGCAACATAACCTCCTTGCTCTTATACTTAATACCTTGACCCTTGCACTGAGCAGTGGACTAGGAACACAATATTCTCTGTACTTGACTGATGGGAGGGCAGGAATGGTGCTCTATGTTCCAGGATATCGATACTACTGGTGCGATAAAGATGAAGGTGGAGGGGGGAGGGGAATGTTGTCTTCTTGATGAAAAGAGACGGAGGGAATATACTGGCAGGCTATCCAAAATAAAAAGGAAACTGTCTCTCTGAGGGGATTGCAATGTAGGCCAGCTCACCCCCTCCCCCAAATAGTTAGCTGGAATTGGAGGAGATGATATGTAGAAGGACTACAGATAATTGAAAACATAATAAGGTAGTAATAGTGTAAGCTTTTAAGATCCCTAATATTGACTGGGTCAACCATCATGTAAAAGGCTTTGATGGAGAGGAATTTCTTAAATGTGTCCTGTCACAGGAAAGATATCGCCCCTTTCTCAATCTCTGTCTCATTAAGCTGCAGTGTTCGTAAGGGATTTAGGAAGATGCTGGGGAGGTTGGCCACGCTAGATTCCTTTTACCTTGAAGTATTGGAGAATGAGAATGGAGAATGGAAAATCTCGTACAAGTTATAAAATCATGAAGAATATGGATAAGGCCTGAGGAGTCCGGAACCCAAGGGTAGATACAAGATAAAAGGAGAAGATTTCAAAGAGACCTTGAGGTAACTTCTTTACATAGAAGGTAGTGAGCACTTGGAATGGGCTGCTAGAGGAAGATCACAGTGGGTATGAGCATTTGGATAGGTACATAAAATGGACTTGTTGGACAATGGGCCAAATGTGGGCAACTGTGTCTAGCAGGGAAGGGGCTGTGCTGTCAGCATGCACCAGCTGGGCCAAAGGCTTCTTCTATGGTGTATTACTCTATAACTTTAAGAAAGCTTCCTTTTTTAATATGTAGAAGGAATTGTAAGACACGACACAGCAATGGACCTGTTCCTGAATAATGAGGTGGCAAAGCATCCAATGACCATAATGCTCTGGGTTTTAAAAGTTAAGCAGAAAGATATAACCAGATCACATGTTAAGGTTCTTAATGGAGGCAAAATGAATTTTGGAACCATTAGGCACGATCTTGCAGTGGTTCATTGGATTAAGATTGTCTGCTAAATGAAGGACTTTAAAATTGTAATGTCAAGAGTTCAGAACCTGATAGGGTAGAAGTTCAAGGCTCGCAGGTTTAACAGTGGAGGTAGCATATGATTTTATGATTTTTATAATGATTTGGTTGAAGAAGTGGAAGGGTAGGTTAGGAAGTTTGAAGATGACATGAAGGTTGGTGGAGTTGTGGATAGTGTAGAACATTATTGTAGGCTACAATAAGATACTGAAGATTGGCAACAGCTTACTAGCAGTTCATAAAGCAAGAAATACAACTAAATACTTTATTAATAACTTTTTCTATGGTAGAACAATGAAGAGCTAAGTGAAGGTGAGGCTGACTTGAGGGTTGAGGCGTGCAGGTGTGATGCAAGGTGGGAGCAATATCTAGGCAGGTTTGAGAAGAAGTGGTTGAAATGAGATTGAGCCATATTCAAGGTGGAGTCAGAGTCAGAGATGGAATTGGAGTGAAGGGAGAAAAGTCGGAGTGGAGGAGTTTCAGCACCCATCCATCTAAACCAAGAGTGAGGTTGGATCAATCCAAGTGCCAAGCCAATTTGAAAAGGTCAGGCACAGGCATATGGTTACCTAGGGCTTAGGGCACTGAGGCTGAGGCTGTGTCCTGCTCCAGGCTTCCTGCCTATAGACTCACTTTCATTCCGAATGCTGTTGCTTGCTTTTATTGTTTGCACAATTTGTGCTTTGTTTCCCTTCACTGTGCATTGGGTGTTGGTTTTTTTCTAAATTGGGTTCTATCAGATTTCTTGTTTTCTGGCTGCCTGTACGCAGACAAATCTCAAGGTTGCATAATTTAGACATGCTTTGATAATAAATGTACTTTGAAATTTTGACATTGACCAGATGCAGAGCTGGGCTGATAAGCAGCAGACGGAGTTCAATCCAAAATTGTTCTCTTTCACTTTGGAGGGTCGAATTTGAAGGCAAACACAGAGTTAATGACAAGATTCTTAACAGTGTCAAGGAACAGAGTGATCTCATGTGCACAGATCTCTGAAAGTTGCCGTGCAAGTTGATAGGTGTTGGAAGTCGTGTGGAATATTGGCCTTCATTAGTTGGGGGAGCTGCTAGAGCTGCGAGGTAATATTCACCTCGTGATGTGTAAGCAGAGGTTCATAGCACATTCACAGAGAGTGTAAAGGAGATTTGCTAGGATTCAAAAGCATGTTTATTAAGGATAGGTTGTGTGAGCTAGAGCAAAAGAGGATAAGAGCTGACTTGATAGAGGTGTACAAAATGATGAAAAGCTTGGACTAAGCATATTAACAGAGAAATATTCCCAGGGTGAAAATGGCTGGGGAAAAAAATAGGAAGGGGCAGTATTTTAAGATGATTGCAGGAAAGTATGGGGGGAGTGGGAGGAGTCAGAAAATGGATTTTTACATGGCCAGTGCTGAGTGCTGGAATGCATGACTGCTCATTGTGGCAATGGGCATTTAATAAACTCTTAGATAGGCACAAAGATGATAGAAAATGGAGAGGAAAGCATTAGATTGGTCTTAGTGTTGGAGAAAAAGTCGGCATAACATTGTGGTTTGAAGGGCCTGTATGGTGCTGTGCTATAATATTTTATGTTTTATGTTTTGGAAACCTTAGCTGACAAAAGATTTAGAGGTTCAAATAGGTCCCCACACAGATCAGCATAGTTATGCGTGTGTGGAGCCAAAGGAAATGTACAAGACTGCAATGAACATCTTTCTTCACTTTTTACTGTGAAGAAAATGGTGGAAGCCAAGGAAATGGGTGAAATGAGTGATGATATGTTGTACTACGTACAAATTCAAAGTTTCAAGTTCAAAGTAAATTTATTATCAATGTACATATACAGTTGCAAGAAAAAAAATGTGAGTCCTTTGCAATTGCCTCGTTTTCTGCATTAATTACTGATAAAATGTGGTCTGATTTTCACCTAAGTCACAATAATAGACAAACATCATCTGCCTAAACTAATAACTCACAAACAACTGTACTTCTTCTCAGCACTGAGTACACCATTAAAACAATCACAGTCTAAGTTCAAAAAAACATGTGAACCTCTGGGGCAACGCCTTCTGCAAAAGCTATTTGGAGTCAGATATTCCTATCCATGAAATGAGATTGAAGGTGTGGGTTGTAGAGGTGACCTGCCCTATAAAAAAGCCACACAAGTCAGGTTATTGACACAGCCTGCTCTTCTCAAGAAAGATCTGTGCATGTGCCCCACGCCTTGATCAAAACAACTTTCAGAGGACCATAGAAGTATTGTAGCTGGAAAAGGCTACAAAAGCATTTCAAAAGACCTGAGGGTTCATCTGTCTACAATGGAGGAAATTCAGTACTGTTGCTACTCTCCCTAGGAGGGGGCATCCTGCAAACATCACACCAAGAGCACAATGTGCAATGTTGAAGGAAGTGAAAAAGAATCCAAGGGTAACAGCAAAAGAGCTGCAGAAATCTCTAGAACTTGCTAAAGTCTCAGTTCATGTATCCACCAGAAGAAACACACTGAAAAAGAATGGTGTGCAAGGTAGGACACCATGGAGGAAAACACGGCTCTCAAAAAAAAAACATTGCTGCACCTCTCAAGTTTGCAAAAGACTACCTGAATGTTCCACAACACTTCTGGGACAGTGTTCCGTAGACAGATAAGACAAAAGATGAACATTTTGGCAGAAATGCACACCGTTATATTTGGAGTAAAAAGAACATGAACACCAAAACTTTTTCACAACTGTGAAGCATGGTGGAAGGAGCATTGTTGTGAGGTGGATGAAATCACTGGACAGACAGAGTTACTGGTAGATACAAAGCAGCTTCTTTATTCAACACAACAAGGTACAGCAGGCATCATACGGACAGAGACGCTTTCGGTAGAAAGGTCTGCTAGCCCAATGTGGGATCGATATTTATTTGCTAAGCACAAAGGGCAATCCCTATTTTCAAAGTATAGACAATACATAGACAATGCTCTCTTTGGAAGCTACATACAAAACATCACACCTTCCAACTTCATCCTTTCCTCCTGACGCCCGCATGTCTGGGTTGGTACTCACAGCCTTTAGGAGTGCAAGTTACATCCACGATACATTTATTTGTATTTTACGTGCTAACATAGAGGACAATTTATATTTATAAAGTATAGATAAGGCTGTCTTCAAAACTACCTGCAAACTTCACACTTCCATGAGCAGCCCCTGGGCTAGTATTCTGGTATTCACAGCTTTTAGGAAATGCATTGTTATGAACTCAATCCACAGTACTTTGTCAAACAGAAGACTGGTGGCCAAAGTGTAGATGAATCATCTACCCAAAAACTCACTCTAACAAGCATCACGGTTTGGGGCTGCTTTGCTGCCTCAGGGCCTGAACAGATTGCAATTGTTGAGGGAACAATCAATTCAAAATTGTATCAAGACATTTTATAGAAGAATATCAGGGTAGCGGTCTGTCACCTGAAGCTTAATAGAAATTGGATGATGCAACAAGATAATGATACGAAACACAAGAGTAAATCAACAACAGAATGGTTTAAAAAGAAGAAAATTTGTGTTTTGGAATGGTCAATTCAAGAGTCCAGACCTTAACCCATTTGAGATGCTGTGACATGACCTGAAGAGGGCTTTTCATGCGAGGTATCCCAGAAATATTGATGAACTGAAATAGTTCTGTATGGAGGAATGGTCTAAAATTCCGTTGAAAATGTTGTCGTGCAAGTCTGACCAGCAGCAACAGGAAACATTTGGTGGAGGTTATTGATGCTAAAAGAGGATCTAAAAGGTATTAAATACAAGGGTTCACATACATTTTCCAGCCTGGAATGTGAATTATTAAATAATGTGTTCAATAAAGCCAGGAACAGTACAATTGTTTGTATGTTATTAGCTTAGGCAGATTGTGTTTCTCTATTATGTTATGGCCATAGCAACTGTGTTTGGCTACAACGTTGTAGCCATTACAGAGACTTGGATGGCTCAGGAGCAGGAAGGGTTACTTCAAGTGCTAGACTTTAGATATTTCAGAAAGGACAGGAAGGAAGGCAAAAGAGGTGGGGGTGTGGCACTGTTGATCAGAGATAGTGTCTGGGCCATAGAAAAGGAGGAAGACATGGAGGGATTGTCTACTGGGTCTCTGTGGGTAGAAGTTAGGAACAGGAAGGTGTCAATAACTCTACTGGGTGTTTTTTATAGATCACCCAATAGTAACAGGGACATCGAGAAGCAGATAGGGAGACAGATTCTGGAAAGGTGTAATAATAACAGGGTTGTCGTCGTGGGAGATTTTAATTTCCCAAATATCAATTGACATGTCCCTTGGTTTGGATGGGGTGTAGATTGTTAGGTGTGTTCAAGAAGGTTTTTGACACAATATGTAGGCTGTACTTGATCTGGTATTGGGAAATGAACCTGGTCAGGTGTCAGGTCTCTCAGTGGGAGAACATTTTGGAGATAATGATCGTACCTCTATCTCTTTTACCATAGCAATGGAGAGGGATAGGAACAGACAAGTTAGGAAAGCATTTAATTGGAGTAAGCGGAAATATGTGGCTATCAGGCAGGAACTTGGAAGCATAAATTGGAAACAGATGTCCTCAGGGAAACGTACGGAAGCAATGTGGCAAATGTTCAGGGGATATTTGTGCAGAGATTTGCATAGGTACGTTCCAATGAGACAGGGTACAGGAACGGTGGTGTACAAAGACTGCTGTAAATCTAGTCAAGAAGAAAAGAAGAGCTTACGAAAGGTTCCGTGTTCACCATGATGCGGAACTCTTCTTCCACCGTCTCCGTCTCCGAGCCTACTTTTTTGGCAAGGACTCTTCCATCCCCACCGATGACCCCTTCTCCCGTCTTCAACCCTCCTCTTCTTCATGGACACCCCACTCTGGTCTCCTGCCTGCTCTGCATCTCTTTATCGCTAACTGCTGACGGGACATCAACCGTCTCGACTTCACCGCACATTCCAACATCACTCCTTCCGAACGCTCTGCTCTCCACTCCCTCCGCACTAATCCTAACCTTACTATGTTAAACCCGCCGATAAGGGGGGTGCTGTTGTAGTCTGGCGTACTGACCTCTACCTTGCCGAGGCACAGCGACAACTCGCAGATACCTCCTATTTACCCCTCGATCGTGACCCCACTAAGGAGCACCAGGCCATTGTCTCCCACACCATCACCGACTTTACCCGCTCAGGGGATCTCCCATCCACTGCTACCAACCTTATAGTTCCCACACCTTGCACTTCCTGTTTCTGCTTCCTACCCAAGATCCACAAACCTGCCTGTCCTGGCAGACCCATTGTCTCAGCTTGCTCCTGCCCCACCAAACTCGTTTCTGCATACCTCGACACAGTTTTATCCCCCCTTGTTCAATCCCTTCCTACCTATGTTCGTGACACTTCTCACGCTCTTAAACTTTTCGATGATTTTAAGTTCCCTGGCCCCCAATGCTTTACTTTCACCATGGATGTCCAGTCCCTATATACTTCCATCCCCCATCAGGAAGGTCTCAAAGCTCTCCACTTCTCTTTGGATTCCAGACCTAATCAGTTCCCCTCTACCACCACTCTGCTCCGTCTAGCGGAATTAGTCTTTACTCTTAATAATTTCTCCTTTGGCTCCTCCCACTTCCTCCAAACTAAAGGTGTAGCTATGGGCACCCGTATGGGTCCTAGCTATGCCTGCCTTTTTGTTGGCTTTGTGGAACAATCTATGTTCCAAACCTATTCTGGCATCTGTCTCCCACTTTTCCTTCGCTACATCGATGACTGCATTGGTGCTGCTTCCTGCACGCATGCTGAGCTCGTTGACTTTATTAACTTTGCCTCCAACTTTCACCCTGCCCTCAAGTTTACCTGGTCCATTTCCGACACCTCCCTCCCCTTTCTAGATCTTTCTGTCTCCATCTCTGGAGACAGCTTATCCACTGATGTCTACTATAAGCCTACTGACGCTCACAGCTATCTGGACTATTCCTCTTCTCACCCCATCTCTTGCAAAAATGCCATCCTCTTCTCGCAATTCCTCCGTCTCCGCCGCATCTGCTCTCAGGATGAGGCTTTTCATTCCAGGACGAGGGAGATATCTTCCTTTTTGAAAGAAAGGGGCTTCCCTTCCTCCACCATCAACTCTGCTCTCAAATGCATCTCCCCCATTTCACGCACATCTGCCCTCACTCCATCCTCCCGCCACCCCACTAGGAATAGGGTTCCCCTGGTCCTCACCTACCACCCCACCAGCCTCCAGGTCCAACATATTATTCTCCGTAACTACCGCCACCTCCAACAGGATCCCACCACTAAGCACATCTTTCCCTCCCCCCCACCCCCTCTGCTTTCCGCAGGGATTGCTCCCTATGCGACTCCCTTGTCCATTCGTTCCCCCCATCCCTCCCCACTGATCTCCCTCCTGGCACTTAACCTTGTAAGCGGAACAAGTGTTACACATGCCCTTACACTTCCTCCCTTACCGCCATTCAGGGCCCCAGACAGTCCTTCCAGGTGAGGCGACACTTCACCTGTGAGTCAGCTGGGGTGATATACTGCGTCCGGTGCTCCTGATGTGGCCTTCTATATATTGGCGAGACCCGACGCAGACTGGGACACCGCTTTGCTGAACACCTACGCTCTGTCCGCCAGAGAAAGCAGGATCTCCCAGTGGCCACACATTTTAATTCCACATCCCATTCCCATTCTGACATGTCTATCCACGGCCTCCTCTACTGTAAAGATGAAGCCACACTCAGGTTGGAGGAACAACACCTTATATTCCGTCTGGGTAGCCTCCAACCTGATGGCATGAACATTGACTTCTCTAACTTCCGTTAATGCCCCACCTCCCCCTTGTATCCCTTCCATTATTTATTTATATACACACATTCTTTCTCTCTCTCTCCTTTTTCTCCCTCTGTCCCTCTGACTATACCTCTTGCCCATCCTCTGGGTTCCCCCTCCCCCTTGGTTTTCTCCCCGGACCTCCTGTCCCATGATCCTCTCATATCCCCTTTGCCAATCACCTGTCCAGCTCTTGGCTCCATCCTTCCCTCTCCTGTCTTCTCCTATCATTTTGGATCTCCCCCTCCCCCTCCCACTTTCAAATATCTCACTAACTCTTCCTTCAGTTAGTCCGGACGAAGGGTCTCGGCCTGAAACGTCGACTGTACCTCTTCCTAGAGATGCCGCCTGGCCTGCTGCGTTCACCAGCAACTTTGATGTGTGTTGCTTGAAAGGTTCAAAAAGCTAGGTAATGATAGAGAGCTAAAGGATTATAAGGCTAGCAGGAAGGAACTCAAGAAAGAAGTTAGGAGAGCCAGAAGGGGCCATGAGAAGGCCTTGGTGGACAGGATTAAGGAAAACCCCAAGGCATTCGACAAGTATGTTAAGGGCAAGAGGATAAGACGTGAGAGAATAGGACCAATCAAGTGTAACAGTGGAAAAATGTGTATGGAACCGGAGGAGATAGCAGAGGTACTTAATGAGTACTTTGCTTCAGTATTCACTACGGAAAAGGATCCTGGCGGTTGTAGGGATGACTTTCAGCGGACTGAAAACATTGAGCATGTAGATACTAAGACTTACAGCGGACTGAAAAGATTGAACATGTAGATATTAAGAAAGAGGATGTGCAGGAGCTTTTGGAAAGTATCAAGTTGGGTAAGTCACCAGGACCGGACAAGGTCCTGGTACCACAGACTACTGTGTGAGGCAAGGGAGGAGATTGCTGAGCCTCTGGCGACGATGCTTGCATCATCAATGGGGTCGGGAGAGGTTCCAGAGAATTGGAGGGTTGCGGATGTTGCTCCATTATTCAAGAGAGGGAGTAGAGATAGCCCAGGAAATTATAGAGCAGTGAATCTTACTTCAGTGGTTGGTAAGTTGATGGAGAAGATCCTGAGAGGCAGGATTTATGAACATTTGGAGAGGAATAATATGATTAGGAGTAGCCAGTGTGGCTTTGTCAAAGGCAGGTCATGCCTTACGAGCCTGATTGAATTTTTTGAGGCTGTGACTAAACACATTGATGATGGTACAGCAGTAGATGTAGTGTATATGGATTTCAGCAAGGCATTTGACAAGGTACCCCATGCAAGGCTTATTGAAAAAGTAAAGAGGTATGGGATCCAAAGGGAAATTGCTTTATGGATCCAGAACTGGCTTGCCCACAGAAGGCAGAGTGGTTCTAGATGGGTCATATTCTGCATGGAGGTGGGTGACCAGTGGTGTGCCTCAGGGAGCTGTTCTGGGACCCCTACTCTTCATGACTTTTATAAATTACCTGGATGAAGAAGTGGAGGGATGGGTTAGTAAATTTGCTGATGACACAAAGGTTGGAGCTGCTGTGGATAGTGTGGAAGGCTGTCAGAGGTTACAGCAGGACACTGATAGGATGCAAAAATGGGCTGAGAAGTGGCAGATGGAGTTCAACCCAGGTACGTGTGAGGTGGTTCATTTTGGTAGGTCAAATATGATGACAGAATATAGTATTAATAGTAAGACTGTTGACAGTGTGTATGATCAGAAGGATCTTGTGGTTCTTGTGCTACACAGGTTGACTCTGTGGTTAAGAAGGCATATGGTGCATTGGCTTTCATCAATTTTGGAATTGAGTTTAGGAGCTGAGAGGTAATGTTACAGCTATACAGGACCCTGTTCAGACCCCACTTGGAGTACTGTGCTCAGTTCTGGTCGCCTCACTATAGGAAGGATGGAGAAACCATAGAAAGGGTGCAAAGGAGATTTCTTATGAGAATAGGTTGAGTGAACTGGGCCTTTTTCCCTTGGAGCAACGGATGATGAGAGGTGATCTGATAGAGGTGTATAAGATGATGAGAGGCATTGATCGTGTGGGTAGTCAGAGGCTTTTTCCCCGGGCTGAAATGGCTAGCACAAGAGGGCACAGTTTTAAAGTGCTTGGAAGTAGGTACAGAGGAGATATCAGGGTTAAAAAACTTACGCAGAGAGTGGTGAGTGCGTGGAATGGGCTGCTGGCAATGGTGGTGGAGGCGAATGTGATAGGGTCTTTTAAGAGACTCCTGGACAGGTATATGGAGCTTAGAAAAATAGAGGGCTATGGGTAACCCTAGGTAATTTCTCAGGTAAGGACATGTTCAGTACAGCTTTGTGGGCTGAAGGGCCTGTATTGTGCTGTAGGTTTTCTATGTTTCTGTGTTTCTAGGACCATACATACCTATACCTCCCCACACTCCTCTCTGCTTTCCACAAAGATTATTCCCTTTGTGATTCCTATGGTCATTCATCACTCTCTACTACCCCGACACTTATCCCTGCAAGTGGCAGAAGTGCTACACCTGCCCATTAACCTCTTCCTCCATTCGAGATCCCAAACAGTCCTTCTAGGTGAAGCAACACTTCAGCAGCAAATCTGTTGGGATTGACCCTTTGTATCCTTTGACAACTTTCTTTATTGTCAACAGCTCCAATAATCTTTGTCATCTGCATACTTACTAAATGCCATCTACATTTTCCTCTATGTTATTAAATACATTATCACAAATCAACAGAGGTCCCAGTACAGATGCTTGCAAAACACCGGTCACACATCTCCAGCCAGCATAACAGCCTCCCATGCAAGCCAGTTCAAACTACCAAGTTTCTATGGATCTCATTCTTGATCGATCCAATAAATGGAACATACCAACAACTAGCCCGCAGTTAGAAAGGAATGTACTGGAAGTCAGATACATGTGCACGTGACTCCTACATCCAGACTCTGCTAAATCAACATTTATAATCTCTACGATTCCATAACTTTCTGAGCTACGAGCCAGGTTAACTTTGTATCTAGCCTATCAGGTTCACAACAGCAATTGCTTCTGCATCAATTGAGCATTGTTGCCCAATCTCACTGGAAGGAGAAATCTAGAAAAGCTTTTTCTTATTTATTTCACAGTATATTTACATTCTACTTCATTGGCAGCAGTGTGCACTTTTAATTAAGTTCACTTTTTAAAATTTATTTCAAATTATTATAATACATGTCTTTTCGTTAATTTTTCAACAACTCATAATACCCCTGATTTCAAGGAAATTTTTGGACAGCGCCTTTCCTGCCACTTATAAATACCTCAATGTTACAGATCACTTGCAGCAACTGGAGCTGTGAATTTAAATACAGTCACAGGGCTACAGCAGAATATTTATTATCTTGTATATCACTGTTCGCTTCATCCTGTACCTGTCAACAGCGTCTTGCTTATCCTGTTCAAAATCTTGGATCATTTGGCGCATTTCACTGTACAATTCTTGGTTTGCTTCTTTAAATTGTTTTGCACTTTCAATTAGTTTTTCAATTTCTTCTTGTTTACCCTGAACAAGAGAAAAGACTGATTTAAAAACATGCATCAAATTGAGAAGTACACACATTGGGATACACAGATTTCCACCTTTAGCAAAAATTCAAATTTCACCTTAATTTCTTTGCGTAGATCCTGAGTTTCACACCTTAGTTGCTCAATTTCATCTTGACGAGCCTTTTCAGGAGCAGATCCTATTGCTTCCAACTCCTTTTCTAAAGAAATGGCTCTTACCTGAATGCAGACAGTCAAAATTCAGTTATGTTATCTTGATGAGCACAATATATGACATGGGGGAGAAAACACTTATAAAAAAATTAACATTTTACTTGAGTGAAATGTCACATCTACAAAGAAACTTTCAGAAGCCAGCTGAGTGAATGCATGTATAAGGAAAAAAAAGAACTACAATGTATGTTTTATTAAAGACAGCCAAAAAAAGACTATCAGAACAAATTCTCAGAACAGAAATAGGCCCCTCAGCTCAACTTGTCCATGCCAACCAATGGGCCTTCCTGAGTTAGTTCCATTTTCCTGCATTGGCCTATATGTCTCTAGCTCGTCCCTATATACAAAGCTGTCCAAATATATTGTAAAATGATGTAATTGTACCATCATCTATCACTTCCCTGGCTGCTTATTCCATATTCTCACCACCTCCTCTCTGGAAAAAACTTGCCTGATAGGATCCCTTTACACATTTCTCTCTCGTCCTTTAGCCTTACTCTTCTCTACTAGATACTCATTATCTATGCCACTCGTGATTTTATAAATGATGACCCCTCAGCACCCATTGCCCCAACAGCCTATTCAAACTCCCCTTACAAATTAAAGCTTCCAGTCCCAGCAACATCCTTATGCATCTTTTCTACACTCCATAGAGCTCATTTGGAAACCAAGATATCTTTAATGCGAAAAATAGGAAACATTCTGAGGCATATTTCAGCCCAGATGAAGGGTCTCAATCTGAAATGCTAACTGCCTATTCTCTCTACAGATGCTGCCTGACCTGCTATGTTTCTCCAGCATCTTACATGTTGTTTCAGACTGCAGCGTCTGCAGTTTCCTCATGCCCTAAAAGTATTCCAAACGCCCTTCCCCCCATGAAACCACCACGGTGGGCTTCACAGCTGAACAGGTGAAAAGACAGTTGAAACATCTCAATCCAAGCAAGGCTGCAGGCCCGGATGGTGTCAGTACCAGGGTGCTCAAAGCCTGTGCCCCTCAGCTATGTGGAGTACTTCACCATGTCTTCAACCTGAGCCTGAGTCTCCAGAGGGTTCCTGTGCTGTGGAAGACGTCCTGCCTCGTCCCTGTGCCGAAGACGCCGCGTCCCAGTGGCCTCAATGACTGCAGACCGGTAGCTTTGACCTCCCACATCATGAAGACCCTGGAGAGACTTGTTCTGGAGCTGCTCCGGCCTATGGTTAGGCCACACTTAGATCCCCTCCAGCTCGCCTACCGGCCCCGACTAGGAGTTGAAGATGCCATCATCCACCTGCTGAACAATGTCTACGCCCACCTGGACAAGTCAGCGAGCACTGTGAGGGTCATGTTTTTTTGACTTCTCCAGTGCGTTCAACACCATCTGCCCTGCTCTGCTGGGGGAGAAGCTGACAGCAATGCAGGTGGATGCTTTCCTGGTGTCATGGATTCTTGATTACCTGACTGGCAGACCACAGTACATGTGCTTGCAACACTGTGTGTCCGACAGAGTGATCAGCAGCACTGGGGTTCCACTTTGTCTCCCTTTCTCTTCACCATTTACACTTCGGACTTCAACTACTGTACAGAGTCTTGCCATCTTCAGAAGTTTTCGGATGACTCTGCCATAGTCAGATGCATCAGCAAGGGAGATGAGGCTGAGTACAGGGCTACAGTAGGAAAATTTGTCACATGGTGTGAACAGAATTATCTGCAGCTTAATGTGAAAAAGAGTAAGGAGCTGGTGGTGGACCTGAGGAGGGCTAAGGCACCGGTGACCCCTGTTTCCATCCAGGGGGTCAGTGTGGACATGGTGGAGGATTACAAATACATGGGGATACGAATTGACAATAAACTGGACTGGTCAAAGAACACTGAGACTGTCTACAAGAAGGGTCAGAGCTGTCTCTATTTCCTGAGGAGACTGAGGTCCTTTAACATCTGTCGGACGATGTTCTACAAGTCTGTGGTGGCCAGTGCGATCATGTTTGCTGTTGTGTGCTGGAGCAACAGGCTGAGGGTAGCAGACACCAACAGAATCACAAACTCATTCGTAAGGCCAGTGATGTTGTGGGGATGGAACTGGACTCTCTGACGGTGGTGTCTGAAAAGAGGATGCCATCTTGGACAATGTCTCCCGTCCACTACATAATGTACTGGTTGGGCACAGGAGTACATTCAGCCAGAGACTCATTCCACCGAGATGCAACACTGAGCGTCATAGGAAGTCATTCCTGCCTGTGGCCATCAAACTTTACAACTCCTCCCTTGGAGGGTCAGACACCCTGAGCCAATAGGCCGGTCCTGGACTTATTTCCTGGCATAATTTACATATTACTATTTAATAATTTATCATTTTATATTGCTATATTTATACTCTATTCTTGGTTGGGGCAACTGTAATGAAAATCAATTTCCCTCGGGATCAATAAAGTATGACTATGACTTTTCATCACTCTGCCTACTTGTGATTCTACTTTTAGCAAATTATGTCCAAGGTGCCTATGTTCCCAGCGTCACTGTGCATCCTATTTTGGTTTGATTTCCTCAGATTCCTGGCTTGTCCTTGCAATCCTTCCTAAAAACAGTACAACATCAGCTAAACTCCAGCCTTTCAGAACTGGTGACTAAAGAAACTGAAATGTTAACTGTTTTTCTTCCATAGCCTTTCAGTGTTTATTTTATATTTACAGCCTCTTCTCTGAAGAGTTGAACAGTCAGTGAACTGAAGCCAATTTGTTTTTCTCATATAATCATCACTATTACTTACAGAGGAAAATTGAAATATACAAAGAAAGTATGCTACTGAAAATTGCTGAGAGATTTAGCAATATCAGTAATTCAAATAATCACAAGGAATATGCTCCCTAACTGCATAATAAGTAAAGGTATATTTGCCTTTGTCATTTCAGGGCCTGGTGAAGCAGGAAGTCAAAAAAATGCTTTAAAAACCTGTTCACAAACAACCAATTAAAAACACATATGGGCACTAATTTTCAATACTCCCAGTTTAAAACAGATTCAACCGACCTCATGACTTCTTGCCAACTTTTCAGCATTTTGTAACATTTCCTTTAGCTCAGCTATTTGTTTTTGATTTTCTTTAGCTTCATTCTGAAGTTGAGTCACTTGGTGGCGCTTTGCTTTGATGTTACTTAGTGATCTTTCCAGTTCAGTCTTCAATTCTTGTATTACCTCATCCTTGCACAAGGTCTTTTCCGAATCTCTCTGGCACATTACATTTGAACTAGTAGAAAGAGGGAAAGAGAAAGGATAATATACGATCTCTCCCAAGTATTTTATGAAATTTCTGAACAATACAGCACACTAAGAAACAGAGATTAGATTCAATCTGTATCAAACTAGTCAATGCTCACAATACCTTAATGAACTATTTATTACTGAGAATAATTTCTTTTGCATTGCCTCTAGCTCTTTGGACAATATACAACTGTGCATAAAAATTACTGCCTCATCAGCCACCAGAAAGTTTCTTTTTTTTGTAAAGAATGCCAGAACTGGTGGTTAGTTGTTGTGTACATCCCTCCCTCTGCCAACCCGACGTCGGCGTGTAACATCATTTACACCGCCATAGCCAGATTACAAACCCAGCACCCGAGTGCCCTCATTACCATCTTGGGTGACTTCAACCAGGTTACCATGGCTAGAACACTGCCCAACTTCACGCAGTATGTGAGCTGTACAAACAGAGGGGAGAGGACTCTGGATTTGATGTACGCTAACGTTAAGGATGCATACAGCTCCTCTCCCCTCCCCCCAGTGGGAAGGTCAGATCACAACCTGGTGCATCTAAAACCCTGCTACGTGCCTCTGGTGAAGAGTAAACCTGCAACCTCGAGGACAGTGAGGAAATGGTCGGAGGAGGCTTATGAGGCGCTCCTGGGTTGTTTTTGAGGTGACAGACTGGCAGGCACTCTGTGAGCCATATGGAGAGGATATTGATGGGCTGACAGAATGCATCACAGATTATAACTTCTGTGTGGACTGCAATGTTCCGACAAGAACTGTCCTTTGTTATTCAAATAACAAGCCATGGGTGACAAAGGACATTAAGGACATCCTGAACGCTAAAAAGAGGGCGTTTAGAGATGGAAATAGGAAGGAGCTGAGGGCAATACAGAGGGACCTGAAAGCCAGGATCAGGGAGGCTAAAGACAGGTACAGGAAGAAGATTGAGTGGAAACTCCAGCAGAACAACATGAGAGAGGTCTGGAGGGGGATGAGGACCATCACTGGGTTTCTGCAAACTAGCAACAGAGGAGCTGAAGGCAGTGTGGACAGGGACAACGAACTTAACCTGTTCTTTAATAGATTTAACAGATTTGACATTGTGACCGCTGCCCATCCCCCACATGAGCCATCTGTTGTCGACCCCAACGACTCTCCCCTCCTACCCCTCCTCACAGTCCCTCACCCCGCTCTCGTGACTACACCCCTCCCCCACATGAAACCACCACGGTGGGCTTCACGGCTGAACAGGTGAGAAAACAGCTTAAACGTCTCAACCCAAGCAAGGCTGCAGGACCAGATGGTGTCAGTACCAGGGTGCTCAAAGCCTGTGCCCCTCAGCTACGTGGAGTACTTCGCCATGTATTCAACCTGGGCCTGAGTCTCCGGAGGGTTCCTGTACTGTGGAAGATGTCCTGCCTCATCCCTGTGCCGAAGACGCCACGCCCCAGATGACTACAGATCGGTGGCATTGACCTCCCACTTCATGAAGACCCTGGAGAGACTTGTTCTGGAGCTGCTCCGGCCTACGGTCAGGCCACACTTAGATCCCCTCCAGTTCGCCTACCAGCCCTGACTAGGAGTTGAGGAGCCATCGTCTACCTGCTGAACCGTGTCTATGCCTACCTGGACAAGCCAGCGAGCACTGTGACGGTCATGTTTTTTGACTTCTCCAGTGCGTTCAACACCATCCGCCCTGCTCTGCTGCGGGAGAAGCTGACAGCGATGCAGGTGGGTGCTTCCTTGATATCATGGATTCTTGATTACCTGACTGACAGACCACAGTACGTGTGCTTGCAACACTGTGTGCCCGACAGAGTGATCAGCAGCACTGGGGCTCCACAGGGGACTGTCTTGTCTCCCTTTCTCTTCATCATTTACACCTCGGACTTCAACTTCTACACAGAGTCGTCATCTTCAGAAGTTTTCGGATAACTCTGCCATAGTTGGATGCATCAGCAAGGGAGATGAGGTTGAGTACAGATCTACGGTAGGAAACTTTGTCACATGGTGTGAGCAGAATTATCTGCAGCTTAATGTGAAAAAGACTAAGGAGCTGGTGGTAGACCTGAGGAGAGCTAAGGTACCCATGACCCCTGTTTCCATCCGGGGGTCAGTGTGGACATGGTGGAGGATCACAAATACCTGGGGATACGAATTAACAATACACTGGACTGGTCAAAGAACGCTGAGGCTGTCTACAAGAAGGGTCAGTGCCGTCTCTATTTCCTGAGGAGACTGAGGTCCTTTAACATCTGCCGGACGATGCTGAGGATGTTCTATGAGTCTGTGGTGGCCAGTGCTATCATGTTTGCTGTTGTGTGCTGGGGCAGCAAGCTGAGGGTAGCAGACAGCAACAGAATCAACAAACTCATTCGTAAGGCCAGTGATGTTGTAGGGATGGAACTAGACTCTCTCACTGTGGTGTCTGAAAAGAGGATGCTGTCTAAGTTGCATGCCATCTTGGTCAATGTCTCCCATCCACTACATAATGTACTGGGCGGGCACAGGAGTACATTCAGCCAGAGACTCATTCCACTGAGATGCAGCACAGAGCGTCATAGGAAGTCATTCCTGCCTGTGGCCATCAAACTTTACAACTCCTCCCTTGGAGGGTCAGACACCCTGAGCCGATAGGCTGGTCCTAGACTTATTTCATAATTTACTGGCATAATTTACACATTACTATTCAACTATTTATGGTTCTATTACTATTTATTATTTATAGTGCAACTGTAACGAAAAAAAATTTCCCCCGGGATCAATAAAGTATGATTATGAAAATTTTGAAATTTTAAATTTTTGAAAATTTTTCTATTTGCAATTTGCTCTGGATCTCAGTTGCCCAACATCTACCCCTAAATTCAGTACTTGTTCTTCATTTATTGCAGATAAGGCAAAGAAAAGATATGATTCTTTATTCACAGTGAAACGGTTAAATTTATATCACCTGCTACAACTTCAAATGTTGACCAATGAATGAATCAACTTAAATATTAGCTGAAATTTATGTATTTAGAGATACAGCACAGAACAGGCCCTTGTGGCCCAAAGAGCCACACCATTCCGCAACCCACCTATTTAACCCTAGCCTAATTAGCAACGATCTTTCAAAAATCGTTGGTGCCTGAGGTCTGGAAAATTGCAAACGTCACTCCACTCTTTAAGAGAAGAGGAAGGCAGCAGAAAGGGAATTATAGACCAGTTAGCCTGACCTCTGGTTGGGAAGATGTTGGAGACAACTGTTAAGGAAGAAGTTATGGAATACTTGGTGATGCAGGACAAGATAGGACACAGTCAGCATGGTTTCCTTAAGCGAAAATCTTGCCCGACGCACCTGTTGAAATATTTTGAGGAGATTACAAGTAGGGTAGATAAAGGGGACACAGTGGATATTGTATATTTGGACTTCCAGAAGGCCAATGACAAGGCGCCACACATGAGGCTGCTTACCAAGTTAAGAGCCTATGGTACTACAGGAAAGTTAATAACATGGTTAGAGCATTGGCTGATTGATAGGAGGCAGCGAGTGGGAATAAAAGGATCCTTGTCTGCTACGCTGCCAGTGACTAGTGGTGTTCCACAGGAGTCGATGTTGGGACAGCTTCTTTTTATGCTGTACTTCAATGATTTAGATGATGGAACAGATGGCTTTGTTGCCAAGTTTGCAGATGATACGAAGATAGGTGGAGGGGCAGGTAGGCTGCAGAAGGACAAGACGGATTAGAATAGGCAAGAAAGTGGCAAATGAAACACAATGTTGGAAAATCCATAGTTGTGCACTTTGGTAGTAGGAATAAATGTGCAGACCATTTTCTAAATGGGGAGAAAATCCAAAACCCTGAGAAGCAAAGGGACTTGGGAGTCCTGGTGCAGAACACCCTGAAGGTTAATTTGCAGGTAGAGTTGGTGGTGAGGAAGGCAAATGCAAATTCAATTCAAGAGGACTGGAATACAAGAGCAGGGATGTGAGATACTGAGGCTTTATAAGGCACTAGTGAAGCCTCACCTTGAGTACTGTGAACAAATTTGGGCTCCTCATCTAGGAAAAGATGTGCTGGCATGGAGAGGGTTCAAAGGAAGTTCATTAGAAAGGTTACCACTTGTGGAACGTTTGATAGCTCTGTGCCTGTACTTGCTGGAATTAAGGACAATCAGGGGGGATTTCAATAAAACCTTTCAAATGTTGAACGACCTAGACTGCGTAGATGTGGAAAGGATGTTTCCCAAGGTGGGCAGGTCTACGACAAGAGGGCACAGCCTCTGGATAGAGGAGCGTCCACTTAAAACAAAAATGCAAAGAAATTTCTTTAGCCAGATGGTAGTGAATTTATGGAATTTGTTACCACAGGCAGCTGTGGAGTCCAGGTCGTTGGTAGAGATCAACAGGTTCTTGACTTGACTGGTTACAGGGAGAAGGCCGGGTAGTGGGTTTGAGGAGGGGAAAAAGGATCAGCCATGATTGAATGTTGGAGCGGACCCGATGGGCCAAATGGCCTAATTCCGCTCCCATGTCTTATGGTCTAATCACAGGACAATTCACAATGACCTATTAACCTACTAACTGGAACGTCTTTAGAAGGTGGGAGGAAACTGTTGCACCTTAAGGAAAGACCCGCTCAAAGGAAGGACATACAAACTTTGTATGGTCAGTGTCAGAATCGAACTCCAATACCTAGAGCTGTAACAGCATTGTCATACATGCTGATATTCATATCCAAATAGGCAATTACAAAAGATAACCAAAGGCGACTTTGCAAATTTGCTGTGAAAGAAGAAAATTTTAAAAATGCACCATAAAATGCTGCAATGTGCAAGTCCTACCATGAAAGCCGTTTCAATTTCTACCTTTGTAGCCTGGGTATTTTCAGGTTCTCATTCTTATTGCAGAGGGCCATGAAAGAATCTGATAATGGAGCTTCTAATTCTTCTGGTGTTTCTTTAATGATGGCATTAATCTTAGCAGCAGATTCATACAGAGTAATTTGTTCTTTCAAGTCAGTCAGTTCTTCCTAAAAATAAACAAATCTGCTTAACATTAATTTACACAGAATTTGTGATGAGACCAATTTAGAGCTGAATAGAAGAATGTAGGTCTGAAGTAAAGCAAATAATCAACTACATTTGATATGATTCAGAAAAATAACCTGCAGCAATGTAAACAATACATCATTTCATGCTTCAAATTCATTGACCACAACAAACAGACCAAACAAGTGTATTGGGGGCTCTACCATACTTTTATATTAAAATAAGAATTCTAAAGCTTCTTCAGTTCTTCGGTATATCACCCTTTAAGGAATCCTTTATTTACGTTTACTCTTGCTTGTATTATTCATTTTAACCTTTTGTCAGCTCATCTTTATTCACCATGTTCTGGGACCCTTACTCTTCGTGATTTTTATAAATGACCTGGATGAGAAAGTGGAGGGATGGGTTAGGAAGTCTGCTGATGACACAAAGGTTGGAAGCATTGTGGATAGTATGGAGGGCTGTCAGAGGATACAGTGGAACACTGATAGGTTGCAAAACTGGGCTGAGAAGTGGCAGATGGAGTTCAACCCAGATAAGTGTGATATGGTTCATTTTGGTAGGTCAAATATGATGGCAGAATATAGTATTAATGGTAAGACTCCTGGCAGTGTGGAGGATCAGAGGGATCTTGGGGTCCGAATCCATAGGACACTCAAAGCAGCTGCGCAGGTTGACTCTGTGGTTAAGAAGGCATACGGTGTATTGGCCTTCATCAATCGTGGAATTGAATTTAGGAGCTGAGAGGTAATGTTGCAGCTATATAGGACCCTGCTTGGATTACTGTGCTCAGTTCTGGTCGCCTCACTACAGGAAGGACGTGGAAGCCATAGAAAGGGTGCAGAGGAGATTTACAAGGATGTTGCCTGGATTATGCCTTATGAGAATAGGTTGAGTGAACTCGCCCTTCTCTCCTTGGAGCGATGGAAAATGAGATGTGACCTGATAGAGCTGTATAAGATGATGAGAGGCATTGATTGTGTGGATAGTCAGAGCCTTTTCCCAGGAGTGAAATGGTTGCCACAAGAGGACACAAGTTTAAGGTGCTGGGGAGTAGGTATAGAGGAGATGTCAGGGGTAAGTTTTTTTATTCAAGAGTGGTGAGTGCGTGGAACGGGCTGCCGGCAACGATGGTGGAGGCGGATACGATAGGGTCTTTTAAGAGACATTTAGATAGGTACATGGAGCTTAGTAAAATAGAGGGCTATAGGTAAACCTAGTAATTTCTACAGTAGGGACATGTTCGGCACAACTTTGTAGGCTGAAGGGACAGTATTCTGCTGCAGGTTTTCTATCTTTCTATATACATGTATTAGGGATTTGTTGTTTCAGTTTGTTCCACTTCGTTTCCTTAAATTTTATTTGAATTATATTTTTCAAACATGCAGAAAGTCAAGATGTATTAGCAATAAAAAAAAATTGAGATTTGATTAATATGCCATATTAAGTAGCAGTGATTACATCATGACCTGTAAAGCTTTATTCATCTGGTCACTGACATTCCTGGCAGACTGAACTTGCTGAAGTTGGATCCGAAGTTCACTGATCTCCTGTACAGAACCTGAAACACAAATAATATCCTTAATGACCTAGAAATTTTGTATAAAAATGCAAGTTACCCTGTCACTCATTTAAAAAATGTGTCAAAAGTTGGTGGATATTTTACAGAAGATTTTAATTTGCATCTGCTTGATTTACTACAGAATGTGATTTCTGTAACTTAGCAACTGTTATTATATATGAGCTTTGAAATGCTTCAATATTTCAGTGCCTTACCGTACCTGTAGAAAGTATGAAATTGTAACAATCAACTAATGATAGTCACCCCTGCAGAAAATACCAACTGGGAACCGCAGTCTTTCCATTTTTTTTTAAACAATTCTGTTATTAATTTACTCTAAGAAGAATAATGTGAGCTACCTTAATGACTATCTCCCGGTAGCACTCACATCTACAGTGTTGAAATGCTTTGAGAGGTTGGTCATGACTAGCTGAACTCCTGCCTCAGCAAGGACCTGGACCCAATGCAATTTGCCTATCACCACAATAGGTCAACGGCTCTTCACATGGCTTTAGACCACCTGGATAACATAAACACCTATGTCAGGATGCTGTTCATCGACTACAGATCAGCATTCAACACCATCATTCCCACAATCCTGATTGAGAAGTTATAGAACCTGGGCCTCTGTACCTCCCTCTGCAATTGGATCCTCAACTTCCTCACTAGAAGAACACAATCTGTGCAGATTGGTGATAACATCTCCTCTTCGCTGACGATCAACACTGGTGCACCTCAGGGGTGTATGCTTAGCCCACTGCTCTACTCTCTCTATACCCATGACTGTGTGGCTAGGCATAGCTCAAATACCACCTATAAATTTGCTGATGATACAACCATATTTGGTAGAATCTCAGATGGTGATGAGGGGGCATACAGGAGTGAGATATGCCAACTAGTGGAGTGGTGCTGCAGCAATAACCTGGCACTCAACATTAGTAAAATGAAAGAGCTGATTGTGGACTTCAGAAAGGGTAAGACAAAGGAACACATATCAATCCTGATAGAGGGATCAGAAGTGGAGAGAGTGAGCAGTTTCAAGTTCCTGGTTCTCCGAGAATTTAACTTGGTCCCAATATATCGAAGCAGTTATAAAAAAGGCAGGATAGTAACTATACTTCATTAGGAGTTTGAATAGATTTGGCATGTTAACAAATACACTCAGAAACTTCCATAAATATACCGTGGAAAACATTCTGACAGGCTGCATCACTGGTATGGAGAGGCTACTACACAGGACCAAAAGAAGCTACAGGGTGTTGTAAATTTAGTCAGCTCCATCTTGGGTATTAGCCTACAAAGTACCCAGGAATCTTCAAAGAGTGGTGTCTCAGAAAAGCCATTATTAAGGACCTCCAGCACTGAGGGCATGCCCTTTTCTCACTGTAGGAGGTACAGAAGCCCGAAGGCACACTCTCAGCAATTCAGGAACAGCTTTTTCCCCTCTGCCATCCAATTCCTAAATGGACATTGATCCCGTATACACTACTTCACTTTTTAAAATATATATTATTTGTTTTTTTGCACGATTTTAAATCTATTCAATATACGTCTGCTGTAATTGACTTTACGTTATTGTCGCCAAACAATTGATACTAGAACGTACAATCATCACAGCAATATTTGATTCTGCACTTCCCGCTCCCTGGATTACAAATATTAAATATTAAAAATATTTAAAATAGTAAAAATTAGTAAATATTAAAAATTTAAATTATAAATCATAAATAGAAAATAGAAAAATGGAAAGAAAGGTAGTGCAAAAAAACTAAGAGGCACGTCTGGATATCTGGATGGTATGGCCCAGATCCGGGTCAGGATCCGTTCAGCAGTCTTATCACAGTTGGAAAGAAGCTGTTCCCAAATCTGGCCATACGAGTCTTCAAGCTCCTGAGCCTTCTCCCGGAGGTAAGAGGGACGAAAAGAGTGTTGGCTGGGTGGGTCGTGTCCTTGATTATCCTGGCAGCATTGCTCCGACAGCGTGTGGTGTAAGGTGAGTCCAAGGACGGAAGATTGGTTTGTGTGATGTGCTGCGCTGTGTTCACGATCTTCTGCAGCTTTTTTCGGCCTTGGACAGGACAACTTCCATACCGGGTTGTGATGCACGCTAGAAGAATGCTTTCTACGGTGCATCTATAAAAATTAGTGAGGGTTTTAGGGGACAGGCCAAATTTCTTTACTTTTCTCAGGAAGTAAAGGTGCTGGTGGGCCTTCTTGGTAGTGAACTCTACTAGGTTGGACCAAGTCAGGTCATTTGTGATATCGACCCCGAGGAAGTTAAAACTTTTGACCTGTTCCACTTGCGCACCACCGATGTAAATTGGGTCGTGCAGTCCGCTACTCCTTCTGAAGTCAACAACCAATTCCTTCGTCTTGCTGATGTTGAGGGATAGGTTATTGTCTTCGCACCATGCCACCAGGTTCTTAATTTCCTCTCTGTACTCAAACTCATCATTACCTGAGATACGGCCTACAATTGTTGTGTCATCTGCAAACTTATTGAATTCGATGGAAACTTGGCTACACAATCATGGGTGTACAGTGAGTACAGCAGGGGCTGAGTACACAGCCTTGTGGGGCACCGGTGCTCAGCATGATTGTAGAGGATAGCTTGTCCCCTATTTTTACAGCCTGGGTCCTGTCTGTGAGGAAGTTGAAGATCCAGCTGCAGATCTGAGTGCTAAGGCCCAGATTCCAGAGCTTAGGAATCAGTTTATTTGGAATGATGGTATTAAAGGCAGAGCTGTAGTCAATGAAAAGGAGCCTTACATATGCATCTTTATTCTCCAGGTGTTCTAAGGAGGAATGTAGAGCCAGAGAGATGGCATCTGCCATTGACCTGTTGCTCCGGTAGGCGAATTGCAAAGCGTCGAGGTAGGCTGTGGTTGATGTGTGCCATAACCAATCTCTCAAAGCACTTCATAGCAATTGATGTCAGAGCCACAGGTCGATAGTCATTCAGGCATGCCACCTTGCTCTTCTTCAGCATTGGGATTATCGCTGCCTTCTTAAAACACGAGGGGATCTTAGACTGAAGCAAGGAGCAGTTGAAGATGCCAGCAAATACTTCAGCTAGCTCACTTGCACAGGCCCTGAGAACCCCTCCTGGGACGCCATCTGAGCCTGTCGCCTTCCTTGGATTTATCTTCAGGAAGGCCCTTCTAACGTCCTCCTCGGTGACGATGAATCTCGATGCCACCAGGTCCGGTTCATCTGGAGGGAGGGGGACGCTCCTCTTCTGTTTGAATCTTGCATAGAATACGTTAAGTTAGTCAGGAAGAGAAGCACCACAGTTACTGATATTCCCAGCCTTCTCTTTGGGCCCAGTGATCTCACTTAGACCCTGCCAGAGTCTACTGGCATCCCTCTGGTTAGCTTGGGCTTCCAACTTGGCTTGATATTGCTTCTTGGCGCCCTTAATGGCTTTCTGGAGTTCATGCCTGGATTCTGTGTAGCGACTGGTATCCCCGGACCTAAGAGCCACAGTTCTAGCCTTTAAAAGGGACTTGACCTCATAATTCATCCAAGGTTTCCGGTTAGGGAATACGCGGATCGTCTTGCGAGACACACAGTCCTCCGTGCATTTCCAAATAAAGTCCGTGACAGCTGAGGCATACTCATCGAGGTTAGCTGCCGAGTCCTTGAATACTAACCAGTCCACCAATTCAAAGCAGTCACGGAGGACCTCATCCGTTTCCTCCGTCCAACGTAATACTACTTTTGACACCGTGACCTCAGTTTCTGTTTGTAAGCCGGGAGGAGGAGTACTGCCTGATGGTCCAATTTTCCGAACTGAGGTCGTGGGACGGAACGGTAGGCATCCGTGACTGCTGTGGAGCAGTGGTCAAGTATATTTGGGCCTCTAGTGGGGCAGGAGACATGTTGGTATAACTTTGGCAGCACCTTCTGAGATTGGCCTGGTTAAAGTCCCCAGCTGTAAAGAGCAAAGCCTCCGGATACCTGGTCTCAAGTTCACTGATGTTCGCATACAGTATGTTCAGAGTACACTCAACGTCTGCCCTGGGGGGGGGGGGGGGGGGGGGAATGTAGACTGCTATCAGAATGACCAAAGTGAATTCCCGTGGCAGATAGTAGGGACGACACTTCACCGACAGGTGTTCCAGGTCCGGGCTGCAGGAGTTTGTCAGTGCCACTGTGTCCGAGCACCACGCAGTGTTGATCAGTAGGCAGACACCACCTCCCCTCGTCTTGCCCGAAGATGCCATGCGGATGGATCAGAAATCCCTCTGGTCGGATGGCACAGTCGGGGGTGGCAGGGGAGAGCCAGGTCTTGGTGAAACAGAATACACAGCAGTTCTGTATCTCCCTGCAGTAGGTGAGTCTCCCTTTAAGATCATCCACCTTGTTCTCTGTAGCTTGCACATTAGCTAGTAGGATGGTGGGCATAGGGACCCTGAAGCCCCTCAGCTTCAATCTGACCAGCAGCCCAATTCTTTTCCCACGCTTCTTCAGTAAATAGTGCATCTTTCCAGGTTTCCATCGATGCAGTGTGTTGTTGTCAGCTCTGAGGTTGGTGGATGCATCCTGCGGGGTTCGATCGGCGGGTTGCGTCGGGCGCTCCGGGTCGGGCCGAGTGATGGGCGAGGCTCCGCTGCCATTTCCAGCTGCCGGGGACCGGGCTGTCGATTGGGTTGGGCCCCGAAGCCGACACTTAATCCCAGAAGGCCGGGCTCCTGGCTGAAACAAGTCCATAAGCCGAGTCACGGTCGCAGAGGCCTCCACTCCAGCCAAGCCTCGGGCTCGATTTCTGAGGTCTGTGGTGGAGGCCTCACTTCCAGCAGTGTTGGGTGTCCACCAACGGGGCTTTACAGTGGTCGCTCCAGGGAAGCATCTGGGGCACCTTGAGGTCTCCGCCGTCACTTCTGTGTGGTCGTCTGCTCCGGAGAGGTGCTGGTCAAAATGGGTCGTTTCTCCAAGCGCTCCGCAATGGTAGCAGGCCGCGGGTCTCTGGGAAGGTGGTGGGCCTCGCTGGTCGAGTCCAGGTGCGGTCCTGTGTTTAAGAAGCAATTCTGGCGTGGTGGTCTCCAGCTGGGTCAGTAGCTTCGGCAGGGTGTTGTTGATCTTACTAGATGTAGCAGATTGGAGGTTTAGAAGGGTTTCTCGGGTATAGGATAGTGGAGAGGGCAGTTTGCTCGGGAGAGCACGTGCAAAGTCGCCAGTTACTGGCGCCATTTTAACCGTTAACTTATTATTCTTATTTTTTTTCTTCTATATTATGTAAGTTAACAAATTTCGTGACACATGCTGGTGATAATAAATCTGATTCTGATTCTGACTCTTGTGTTTCGGATCATTATCTTGTTGTATCATCCAACTTCTGTTCAGCTTCAGGTGATGGACTGCCACCCTGACATGTTCCTGTAAAATGTCTTAATGAAATATTGAATTCATTGTTCCCTCAAACTGTCCAGGCCCTGAAGTAGCAAACCGTGATGTTCCTTTCTTCTACCATGCTTCACAGTTGTAATGAGGTTTTGGCACTAATGTGCAGTACCCTATTCCCTCCAAACATAGCAGTGTGCATTCCTGCCAAAAAATTTAATTTTTGTCTCATCTGTCTTCAGAACATTTCCCAAAAGCACTGAGGATCATCTAGGTGGTCTTTTGCAAAATTAAGACGTGCAACAATGTTGTTTTTTGAGAACAGTGGTTTCTTCTATGGCATCCTTCCATGAACACTGCTCTTGTTCAGAGTGTTTCTTACAATTGACACATGACAGAGGCTTTAGCAAGTTCTAGAGATTTCCGCAGGTCTTTCGCTGATACCCTTGGGTTCTTTTTCACCCCCTTCTGCATTTCACTGTGCTCTCGGTGTGACCTTTGCAGGACGCCCACTCCTAAGAAGGGTAGCAACACTACTGAATTTCCACCATTTATAGACATTTTTTCTTACTGTGGACTGACGAACACTTGGGTCTAAATGCTTTCGTAGCTTTTTACAGCTTCATGCATCTCTACGATTCGTTTTCTAAGATCCTCTGGAAGTTGTTTTGATCGAGGCATAGTGCACATAAACAGATCTTTCTTGAGAAGAGCAGGCTCTGTCAGTAACATAACTTTGTGTGTCTTTTTATAGAGCAGGACACCTCCAATTTAATTTCATTGACTGGAATACCTCACTCCAAGCAGCTTTTGTAGAAGCCATTACCCCAGAAGTTCACATACTTCTGTGAACTTAGACTGTGATTGTTTAAATAGTGTATTTAGTATTGACGAGAAGTAGGACAACTGTTTGAGTGTTATTAGTTTAAACTGAGGCATTATAACAGACAATAGACAATAGGTGCAGGAGTGGGCCATTCGGCCCTTCGAGCAAGTACCGCCATTCACTGTGATCATGGCTGATCATCCACAATCAGTATCCAGTTCCTGCCGTATCCCCATAACCTTTGATTCCACTATCTTTAAGAGCTCTATCCATCTCTTTCTTGAAAGCATCCAGAGACTTGGCCTCCACTGCCTTCTGGGGCAAAGCATTCCATATATCCACCACTCTCTGGGTGAAAAAGTTTTCCCTCAGCTCCGTTCTAAATGGCCTACCCCTTATTCTTAAACTGTGGTCTCTGGTTCTGGACTCACCCATCAGTGGGAACATTCCTGCCTCCAGCGTGTCCAATCCCTTAATAATCTTATAAGTTTCAATCAGATCCCCTCTCAGCCTCCTAAATTCCAGTGTATACAAGCCCAGTCGCTCCAATCTTTCAACATATGATAGTCCCGCCGTCCCAGGAATTAACCTTGTGAACCTATGCTGCATTCCCTCAATAGCAAGAATATCCTTCCTCAAAATTGGAGACCAAAACTGCACACAGTACTCCAGGTGTGGTCTCACCAGGGCCCTGTACAGCTGCAGAAGGATCTCTTTGCTCTTATACTCAATTCCCCTCGTTATGAAGGCCAGCATGCCATTAGCTTTCTTCACTGCCTGCTGTACTTGCATGCTTGCTTTCAGTGACCGGTGTACAAGAACATCTAGATCTCGTTGTACTTCCCCTTTTCCTAACTTGACTCCATTTAGATAATAATCTGCCTTCCTGTTCTTACCACCAAAGTGGATAACGTCGCATTTACAGTCATAGTCATACTTTATTGATCCCAGGGGAAATTGGTTTTTGATACACTTGCACCATAAATAATTAAGTAGTAATAAAACCATAAATAATTAAATAGTATTATGCAAATTATGCCAGGAAATAAGTCCAGGACCAGCCTATTGGCTCAGGATGTCTGACCCTCCAAGGGAGGAGTTGTAAAGTTTGATAGCCACAGGCAGGAATGACTGACTATGACGCTCTGTGTTGCATCTCGGTGGAATGAGTCTCTGGCTGAATGTACTCCTGCGCCCAACCAGTATATTATGTAGTGGATAGGAGACATTGTCCAAGATGGCATGCAACTTGGACAGCACCCTCTTTTCAGACACCACCGTCAGAGAGTCCAGTTCCATCCCCACAACATCACTGGCCTTGCGAATGAGTTTGTTGATTCTGTTGGTGTCTGCTACCCTCAGCCTACTATCCCAGCACACAACAGCAAACATGATCGCACTGGCCACCACAGACTCGTAGAACATCGTCCAACAGATGTTAAAGGACCTCAGTCTCCTCAGGAAATAGAGACAGCTCTGACCCTTCTTGTAGACAGCCTCAGTGTTCTTTGACCAGTCCAGTTTATTGTCAATTTGTATCCCCAGGTATTTGCAATCCTCCACCATGTCCACACTGACCCCCTGGATGGAAACAGGGGTCACCGGTGCCTTAGCTCTCCTCAGGTCTACCACCAGCTCCTTAGTCTTTTTCACATTAAGCTGCAGATAATTCTGCTCACACCATGTGACAAAGTTTCCTACTGTAGCCCTGTACTCAGCCTCATCTCCCTTGCTGATGCATCCAACTATGGCAGAGTCATCAGAAAACTTCTGAAGATGACAAGACTCTGTGTGGTAGTTCAAGTCCGAGGTGTAAATGGTGAAGAGAAAGGGAGACAAGACAATCCCCTGTGGAGCCCCAGTGCTGCTAATCACTCTGTCAGACGCACAGTGTTGCAAGCACACATACTGCGGTCTGCCAGTCAGGTAATCAAGAATCCATGACACCAGGAAAGCATCCACCTGCATCACTGTCAGCTTCTCCCCCAGCACAGCAGGGCGGATGGTGTAGAACGCACTGGAGAAGTCAAAAAACATGACCCTCACAGTGCTCGCTGGCTTGTCCAGTTGGGCGTAGACATGGTTCAGCAGGTAGACAATGGCATCCTCAATTCCTCGTCGGGGCTGGAAGGCGAACTGGAAGGAATTTAAGTGTGCCCTAACCATAGGCCGAGCAGCTCCAGAACAAGTCTCTCCAGGGTTTTCATGCTGTGGGACGTCAATGCCACCGGTCTTTAGTCATTGAGGCCACTGGGGCACGGTGTCTTCGGCACAGGGATGAGGCAGGACATCTTCCACAGCACAGGAACCCTCCGGAGTCTCAGGCTCAGGTTGAAGACATGGTGAAGTACTCCACATAGCTGAGGGGCACAGGCTTTGAGCACCCTGGTACTGACACCATCTGGTCCTGCAGCCTTGCTTGAGTTGAGACGTTTCAGCTGTCTTCTCACCTGTTCAGCCGTGAAGCCCACCGTGGTGGTTTCATGTGGGGAAGGGGTATAGTCATGAGAGCAGGGTAGGGGACTGTGAGGAGGGGTAGGAGGGGAGAGTGGAATATGTGTTGGTTGGGGGCTGACAACAGATGACTCATGTGGGGGATGGGCAGGGGCCACAATGTCAAATCTGTTGAAGAATAGGTTAAGTTCGTTGGCCTTGTCCACACTGCCTTCAGCTCCTCTGTTGCTAGTTTGCCAGAACCCAGTGATGGTCCTCATCCCACTCCAGACCTCTCTCATGTTGTTCTGCTGGAGTTTCCACTCAAGCTTCCTCCTATATCTGTCTTTAGCCTCCCTGATCCTGGCTTTCAGGTCCCTCTGTATTGCCTCAGCTCTTCCCTATTTCCATCTCTAAGCACGCTCTTTTTAGCATTCAGGATGTCCTTAATGTCCTTTGTTACCCATGGCTTGTTATTTGAATAACAAAGGACAGTTTCTGTCGGAACACTGCAGTCCACACAGAAGTTGATGTAATCAGTGATGCACTCTGTGAGCCCATCAATCTCCTCTCCATGTGGCTCACAGAGTGCCTGCCAATCTGTCACCTCAAAACAACCCTGCAGCGGCTCATAAGCCTTCTCCGACCATTTCCTCACTGTCCTCGAGGTTGCAGGTTTACTCTTCACCAGAGGCACGTAGCAGGGTTTTAGGTGCACCAGGTTGTGATCTGACCTTCCCACTGGGGGGAGGAGAGAAGAGCTGTGTGCATCCTTAATGTTAGCATACATCAAAACCAGAGTCCTCTCTCCTCTGGTTGTACAGCCCACATACTGCATGAAGTTGGGCAGTGTTCTAGCCTTGGTAACATGGTTGTGTCACCCGAGATGGTAATGAGGGCACTCGGGTGCTGGGGTTGTAATCTGGCTATGACGGTGTATCCACATTAAACTGCATCTGCCCACTCACCCAGCCTGTCCAAGTCACCCTGCATTCTCATAACATCCTCTTCACATTTCACACTGCCGCCCAGCTTTGTGTCATCGGCAAATTTGCTAATATTACTTTTAATTCCCTCATCTAAATCACTAATATATATAGTTAACAGCTGCGGTCCCAGCACTGAACCCTGCGGTACCCCACTGGTCACCACCTGCCATTCTGAAAGGGACCCGTTAATCGCTACTCTTTGTTTTCTGTCAGCCAGCCAATTTTCAATCCATGTCAGTACTCTGCCCCCAATACCATGTGCCCTAATTTTGCCCAGTAATCTCCTATGTGGGACTTTATCAAAGGCTTTCTGAAAGTCCAGCTACACTACATCCACTGGCTCTCCCTTGTCCATTTTCATAGTTACATCCTCAAAAAATTCCAGAAGAGTAGTTAAGCACGATTTCCCCTTCGTAAATCCATGCTGACTCATACCGATCCTGTTACTGCTATCCAGATGTGTCGAAATTTCATGTTTTATAATTGACTCCAGCATCTTTCCCACCACCGACATCAGGCTAACCGGTCTATAATTCCCTGTTTTCTCTCTTCCTCCCTTCTTGAAAAGAGGGACAACGTTAGCCACCCTCCAATCCACAGGAACTGATCCTGAATCTATAGAACATTGAAAAATGATTACCAATGTGTCCACGATTTCTAAAGCCACCTCCTTAAGTACCCTGGGATGCAGACCATCAGGTCCCGGGGACTTACCAGCCTTCAGACCCAACACCATTTCCTGCCTAATATAAACTTCCTTCAGTTCATCCATTACCCTAGGTCCTTTGGCCACTATTATATCAGGGGGATTGTTTGTGTTTTCCCTAGTGAAGACAGATCCAAAGTACCTATTCAACTCGTCTGCCATTTCCTTGTTCCCCATAATAAATTCACTCACTTCTGTCTTCAATGGCCCAATTTTGGTCTTAACTATGTTTTTCCTTTTCACATACCTAAAGAAGCTTTTACTATCCTCCTTTAAATTCTCGGCTAGTTTACCTTCATACCTCATTTTTTCTCCGCGTATTGCTTTTTTAGTTACCTTCTGTTGCTCTTTAAAAGTTTCCCATTCCTCTGGTTTCTCACTTGTCTTTGCTATGTTATACTTCTTCTGTTTTATTTTTATACTGTCCATTACTTCCCTTGTCAGCCACGGCCTCCCCTTAGGGTCTTTCTTCCTCCTTGGAATGAATTGATCCTGCACCTTCCGCATTATTCCCAGAAACACTTCCCATTGCTGTTCCACTGTCATCCCTGCTAGGGTACTGTTCCATTGAACTTTGGCCAGCTGCTCCGTCATAGCACCATAGTTCCCTTTGTTCAACTGTAATACTGACACTTCTGAGTTTCCCTTCTCCCTCTCAAACTGTAGATTAAAACTTATCATATTATGGTCACTACCTCCTAATGGCTCCTTTACCATTCAAATCCGGTTCATTGCACAACACTAAATCTAGAATTTCGTTCTCTCTGGTAGGCGCCAGTACACACTGTTCTAAGAATCCATCTTGGAGGGACTCCACAAACGCCCTTTCTTGGGGTCCAGTACCAACCTGATTCCTCTAGTCTACCTGCATGTTGAAATCCCCCATAACAACTGTAACATTACCTTTGCGACATGCCAATTTTAACTCTTGATTCAACTTACACCCTACATCCAGACTACTGTTTGGGGGCCTGTAGATAACTCCCATTAGGGTCGTTCTACCCTTAGAATTTCTCATTTCTATCCATACTGACTCTACGTTTCCTGATTCTATGTCCCCACTCGCAAAGGACTGAATATCATTCCTCACCAACAGAGCCACCCCACCCCCTCTGCCCATCAGTCTGTCCTTTCGATAGGACGTATAACCTTGAATATTCACTTCCCAGGCCCTGTCCACTTGAAGCCATGTCTCTGTTATTCCCACAACATCATACTTACCAATTTCCAACTGTGCCTCAGGCTCATCTACTTTATTTCTTATATTCCATGCATTCATATATAATACTTTTAATTCATTACTCCCCTCACCTCCCATATCAATTCCTATTTCACTTGGCCATACTGTACAATCCCTTCTTGAGCTTTCTGCTCTGTTGATTCTGCTGTCTTTCTTAACTTTTCTTATTCTCACTTTCCCTTTATCTCCATCCTTATATTTCTAGTTCGTCCCCCCCCCCCACTACTTAGTTTAAACACACCTGTGTTGCAGAGGCAAACCTGCCTGCCAGAATGCTGGTGCCCCGCTTATTAAGGTGCAACCTGTCCCTTTTGTACAATTCGTCCTTACCCCGAAACATCCCCCAGTGGTCCAAGAATGTAAATCCTTGCTTCCTGCACCAGTTCCTCAGCCACACATTCAGATCCATTATCTCCCTGTTCTTGCCCACTCCAGCACGAGGAACTGGAAGCAAACCGGAGATAACCACCTGGAAGTCCTACTTTTCAGCCTTCTTCCGAATTCTCTGAAGTCATGCTGTAGAATGCCTTTCCTCTCCCTCCCCATGTCATTTGTGCCGACATGCACCACCACTTCCGGATGTTCACCTTCACTCTTGAGGATTCCCTGGAATTGATCTGTGACATCCTGGATCCCGGCACCAGGGAGGCAACACACCATCCTTAAATCTCGCCTGTTGCCACAGAAACCCCTTTCTGTACCTCTCACTATGGAGTCCCCTCCTACCACGGCTCTGCCTGACATCCGTCTCCTCGGCTTTGCTTCAACGCCAATTGTTCACTCGCAGACCTGACTGCCTCTCAGGCTGGCATCATCTTCTGTCCCGACAGCTTCCAAGAGGGTGAACCTGTTTACCAGAGGCACATCCCCGGGTCTCCTGTACTTCAAGCATCCTTTCCTTGCTCATCGTTGCCCCCCCCCCACTTCTCTCTTCCGGTATCCTCGGTGTAATGACCTCACTGTAGGTCCTGTCCAGAAAACTCTCGTTTTCCCGGATTAACCTAAGGTCATCCAGTTGCCTCTCTAGTGCTGCAACATGATCCTTCAGAAGCTGAATCTGGACACATTTTCCACAAGTGTAGGAGCCAGAGGCACTATCAGTGTCCCTGACCTCCCACATCATGCACGCAGCACACTGAATCAGCCTAGCGGTCATCTCTTCACCACTTCTCACCCTCTCCAACTGTGGCATAGCCTCCTCTCTCAGGGTACGTCCACACTACACCAGATAATTTTGAAAACAAAGCTTTTTCTCTTCGTTTTGCCCTCCCGTCCACACTGAGCCAGCGTTTTCAGCCCCCCAAAATGGAGATTTTCGAAAACACTCTCCAGAGTGAATAAATCTGAAAACGCTTAATATCCGTCGTAGTGTGTACGGGGTAAACGGAGAGATTTTAAAACGTTGTCATGACAACACCACAACAACAATGCTTTTTTCTACTTCTGCTTGGTACTGCGCAGTCGGTGTGAACGGCGTGAGAGTTAAATTGTAAAGTGAGCTTTTTTGACTATTTAAAAACGCTGTCATGACGTGCCAGAACAGATGTTCATTGCTTTCTTGAATGCAACCACCTAACGATTTCAGAACAGACGGACGAGACTGAAGCCATAAGGGTTAGAAATGTACTCACCAAGTACTTTGACCCATAGCTTACTGAATAAATAAGTATACTCACTTCACCCTGTTTTCTGTCCTTATTTGTATGAAGGTGCTATTTATGCAAGTACTTCTCTGACAACAGATGTGTGACAGCCTAATGTAACATTGTATGGAAATACAAGATAACACTGATGCAGACGTTTTATACATTTAACAAGGTGCTTTATTAATGCAACAGAGTTAGTCAGTTCTTCAATGTTTGTCATCAGCTGGGTCATACTGTCCGTGAACTCCCTGTCGGTTGCCTCCATACGCTCCAGTATTTGTTTTTTTTATATAAGTTTTAAGTCCTCCTGCGCGAGAGCCAAGAGCAATTCCTTTAAAGTTTCTCTACTCTGTAACTGGACAAACGTGCACGAAGTACACCGTTTCTTCTTCGCTTGTTTTCTGTGTGTCCTGCGCATGCCCAGTAGGAGGATATTCGCCCAAATATCCGCCTAATGTGGATGGAGATATTTTGAAAAACACTTAGTGTGGACGCCTGTCGTTTTTACTCGAAACCGGCGTTTTCAAAATTATCCGGCGTAGTGTGGACGTAGCCTCAGCCTCCTCACCAAAGACTTGCGAGCCAAAGACTCGCACTTTTCTCACAAGGCACTTCCCTTGACAAGGCCGCTCCCTTACAGCAAACCTTGTTTATATTAGCTGATAATTTGAGTAATTAGCTTCACCTGCCGCGCCTCCTCCGACCTGGAAGGTCTGTTTTCCTCGCTGCTCACGACCGGCTTTTTAAACCAGCCGCTCCTTCTCAGCCAATCCCTGCACTTAGTCCTTCACCTGCCGTGCCTCCTCTGACCTGGAAGGTCATTGGTCAGACCATATGGGGGGAGGAAGTGCTGGCAATTGAGAGGGTTCAGTGGAGGTTTACAAGAATGACCCCAGGAATGAAACGATTAACATATGAAGAGCATTTGATGGCTCTGGGGCTGTATTCACTGGAGTTTAGAAGAATGAGAGAGAATATCATAGAAAGGCTGAGATAAGGTGGACATGGAGAGGATGATTCCAACACTGGGAGAGTCTAAGAGCAGAGGGTGCAGCCTCAGAATAGATGGCGCTCCTTCAGAACAGCGATGAGGAAGAATTTCTTTACCCAAACGTGGTGAATCTGTGGAAATCACTACCAAGTCATTGAGTAATTGTAAAGTGGAGCTTTATTAATATGGATGTCAAATGTTTTTGGGGAAAAGACAGAAGAATGGGGCTGAGAAGAGGAATAAATCAGCTATGACCAAATGATGGAGCAGACTCAATGGGCCAAATGGCCGAATTCTACTCCTATGTATTATGATTTTATGGTCAACTCCTAGCACACTCAAACATTCAAAGTATATTTATTATCAAAGTACAGGTGGCCCCCATTTTCCAAACGTTCGTTTTACAACACCTAGCTGTTACGAAAGACCTACATTAGTTACCTGTTTTCGCTAACAGAAGGTGTTTTCACGGTTACGAAAAAAGGCAGTGCGCGCCTGAACAGCCAAGCTCCTCGCCCGGAACTGCATGCTAGCCGGCATTGCTTAAACACATGCTTTATCTCGATTTATTTTGTGCATCCGTTAGCAAGATGAGTTCTAAGGTATCGGAAAAGGCTAAAAGAGCTCATAAGGGTGTTATACTTAAAGTAAAACTAGACATAATTAAGCATTTCGATCGTGGTGAACGAAGTAAGGACATTCCCATTACTTACACGCAGAGAGAAAGAATTTTGAAAGCTGCCGATGTTGCTGTTGGTTCTGCTCGTAGCAAGGTGGTCTCTCTTAGTCGACATCCAATAATGGATAAAATGGAAAGTCTATTGCTTGAGTGGATTGATGGGTGTACAAAGCGTGGTGTTCCGTTAAGTTTAATTAAGGAGAAATCAATCAGTCTTTTTAATAAGCTGAAACTGAAAGCACTGGACGATGGTGATGAAAGTGTTGCGAAAGTGGAATTTAAAGGTAGTCATGGGTGGTTTGATCGGTTTCTGAGGCGAGGGCAGCTTCATAGTTTAAGCAGTGGTCCCCAACCTCCAGGCCGCAAAGGACGCAGTGGTGCAGCGGTAGTCGGGACGCAACCAGCACATCTTTAAGAAAAAAGCCGAAATAAACAAGCTAATTAATTAGGTGCCGCCCAGCATGTAAATGTCCTCCCAGATCAGAGGCGAATGCCGATTGCGTCAGGTGGTTATTCATATAAGCAAGTGTTTAACTGTGCCGAAACTGTAATTTATTGGAGTCTTCCCGATTGCGGTAAGTGATACTACACTGTACATACATTATTTCTACTTTATATAGGCTGTCTATTTTTATGTGTTATTTGGTATGATTTGGCAGCTTCATAGCTTAAAGGTTACTGGAGAGTGTTTCTGCCGAGAGCACTTGCGCTGTGTTTTTGCTGAGAGCACTTCCGCGAGATTTTTGCTGCACTAGATAGTGCTGCAGAAAAGTATTTCTACTTTATATAGGCTGTGTATTTATCATATCATTCCTGCTTTTACTATATGTAACTGTTATTTTAGGTTTTATGTGTTATTTGGCATGATTTTGTAGGTTATTTTTTGGGTCTGGGAACGCTCAAAAATTTTTCCCACATTAATAAATGGTAATTGATTCAAAGATTCAAAAAACTTTATTGTCATTCTAACCATACATCAGCTCTGCAGGGCAGAATGAGACAGCGTTTCTCAGGGGCAGTGCAATCATAACATAACAAATGCAACACTAAATAGTAAACATAACAATAAATAGTAAAACACAACAACCACATGTCAGTTAAAATCAGTTATAGGTGTCCAGTGTAAGTTAAATGTGTCCAAGGCAGAGTCAGGTGGAGCAGTCTAACTGCCTGTGGAGGAAGCTGTTTAGTAGCCTTGTGGTTTTAGTTTTGATGCTCCGGTAACGTTTGCCTGATGGCAGAAAAACAAACAGTTCATGAAGAGGGTGTGAGGGGTCTTTAATGATGAACTGTGTCTTCTGGAGGCATCGACTCTGAAAGAGGTCTTGGACAGAAGGTAGGGAGACCCCAATAACCTTCTCTTATTCACTTCACGACAATCCGGCTTACGAACCGTTTCATGGGAACGCTCTACCTTCGGATTGTGGGATTCATCTTCCCACAGACAGCCACAAAACAAAGAAACAGCATGGAATCCATTGAAAGACAAATCATGCAAAGGACAAAAAAAGAGCAGAAAATACAGAATATAAAACACCAAAACAAAACTATTAAAACAATCTAGGAAATGTTCAGTTTAGTTCAGTTCGGTTAAATTTAGCACTGTTTCGCTTGCTGATTGCAGGCCACAGAGCCAGAACGCCCTAATCAATATTGCACAAACAGCAATAAAAAAGGAGTAGCTAGAAACACATATAACATGAAGAGTCCAATCCACAAACCGTGTCGATTAAATCTTGCTCCAGACCTAAGACTCCAGCAGCATCAAGTAAGAGAATGAGACCAGTCAAACGCAGGCACCTTCCACCAGGAGCAGAAAGTGCAAGTGAGAGAGAGGCCACACACACAGCTCAAAACCTTAACAAATTCCCTCAGAGACAGCAATGCACCAGATCGTTTAATCGGCCAGAAAACAAACCACCAAAATGTAATTCACAGGTTCCAATTGCACACAGCTTAGTAGCAGAATCATATTTGATAAAAGAAAAAATAAAAGAAGTAGTTTTGTGAGCTGCCTGAAGGATATTGCCTTTGGTCACATTGGTCATTGCGCCATCTTCTTCAGACTACAAGGTACTTGTGGCCTTTAAAATGTTCAATATTCAAACATCCTCATTCCAGATAATCTCACCCTCTAAAACCTATCCTCTCTGACATCCTTTAAATTTCTCTTTTCACAACTTCAACCCCATCCCCTCTATCTTTAGACCCCCTGCTCTTGGAAAAAGACACTGACTATATATCCTATCATTGTCCCTCATAATTTTGAAAATCTTTAGGTCACCCTTAAATCTCCTATATTCCAATGTGTATAAAACCATCCTATCTAATCCCTTCTTTATTAATACAGCTATCCATTTTAGGAAACATCCCAGTTAATCTCTTCTGCATTTCCTAATTGTATATTTAAACAAATCATTTCCAAAATAGTATTTACAGCAGATCAGAACACTGAATGAGAATTTTCTCACTTCCAACCTGTTTGTAGTAAATCCCTGCACTGTTGCTGGCTCGTCTCCAGACTTTTTGTCAGACCATTAATTATGTCTGCTTTCTCCACTTTGGCTTCTTCTTGCTCTCGTTGCAACTGCTTTATTTGTTCCTGAAGTTGTTTACAATTCTCTTTCTTATAGAAAAGATAAATAGAGGAAGTATTATTCATAATTTTAAACAGTAAAATCTTTCTCTCTTTTGTGCACACACACATACACACACACAATCACATAGTGCCTGAAACATCTAACTTTCACAAATTAAATCTACATTAAATATCTAACCTTTGCCGATGGTTCAGTGTGTTATCAGAACATTTATTCCTTCCAAAGAATTCACAGGAAAACAGTTCCATCTAGCTTCTACCATACTTCTACTATTAAATAATTTCATCTTTTTGAGAAATTGCCAGCAAACCATACAAATGCAGTTCTAACCTGTTCTTCCAAAGAGATACTAGTTGCATCAAGTGTCTGCTGCATTGCCAAGATAATTGCCTCATGTTTTTCTTTAAGCTTACTGATAATATTTTCATGTTGTTCTCTGGCACGAGTAAGAGATTCTGAGCGACTGAGTTCTGATAGTTGTTGCTGCATGCTTTCCATGGCTGCTTCTGCAATTTTCTGCTTCTTCAGTGCCTGTACAGAAAAACAAATAACATGCACAATTAAAACTGAGAATATAATTATTATTTAATTTGAATCTGAATCAAGAACACTAAATAAAATACTACCAGTATCAGAGAAAACATATGTTCCCAGGAATTCCTTGGACTGAGGGGTGAATGTATAGAAGTGTATAAAACCATAAGTGGCCTAGAAAAAGTGGATGCACGCAATCTTTGTAACAGGGAATGAAAAATAAGAGGACATAAGCTTAAGGTGCCAGGGTAGAGATTTGAAATAGAACTAAAGGGCAACTTTCATGCAATGAGTGCGACATAAGTGGAATGAGCTGTCAGAGAAATTAACCGGGGAAGATAATGAAGTCAATTTTTTAAAATGGTTAAGAACATAGATTGGAAAGGCTTTCAAGGGATACAAAGAAATGGAATGAGCTAAGGCTCCTAAATCGACATGGCTACCTTGGGCTGAAGGATCTGTTTCCCTGCTGTGTTACTCTACGATTCTGAGTTATTTCAAGTAGACACAAAGCAGTTGGCAATTTTTCATATACAATATGATTTTTATTTGACTTGAATAAGAGATCAGTAGTACAAATGCCACCCAGTAATTGTAAATTTAAATAAATTATTCTCACTGGATCAGAGTGTGAATTAGAATTTTCTCCTTCATATGCAGGCACATCCAATTCAACAACATTAAAGAATGGAAAGGGAATACATTTGCGGTGACCCAGGCCCTGGCACACAACTATGACAGATGGAACAGACCAGTGCAAAGCTTGTCATAACGGAGCTCCGACAACTCCACCAGGAGTTAAGGGTGCAAGAAGAAGACGACATCCAATTCAGATCTGTCTATGGAAATCTATTCAAATCTATGAAGAGAATGAGCAATTTCAAGTTCCTGGGTGTCAATGGCTCTGAGGATCCAACCTGGTCCCAACATATGAATGCAGCTATAAAGATAGCAAAACAGCAGCTATATTTCATTTGGAGTTTGAGGAGATTTGGTTTGTCACCTAAAACACTCAAAAACTTCTACAGATGTACCGTGTAGCATTCTGACAGGCTACATTACTAAAAGTTGCTGGTGACCGCAGCAGGCCAGGCAGTATCTATTGGAAAAGGTACAGTCGACGTTTTGGGCTCAGACCCTTCGTCAAGACTAACTGAAAGAAGAGCTAGTAAGTGAGGGTAAGAATAGGATGCTCTGGAGGATGATCAAGTGGCTGAGGAACTGGTGTAGGGGGCAGGGTTACAGATTTCAGGATCATTGGGACCTCTTCTGGGGCAGGTGGGACCTCTACAAGAGAGACAGGTTACACTTGAACGACAAGGGGACCAATATCCTTTCAGGGAGGTTTGTTAGTGCTATTGGGGAGGCTTTAAACTAGATTTGCAGGGGGATGGGAACCAGAGTGCCAGAGCTGACAGTGAGGCTGGGGTGCAAATAAATGATGTTAAAAGTTCAAGCAAAGCCGCCAATAGAAAGGTTGTGAGTGGTGGTAAAAATCTTCTGAGGTGTATATATTTGGAGTATGCTAGGAGTATTGCGGGGAAGGCAGACGAGTTGAGGGCGTGGATTGACACGTAGAATTATGACGTTATAGCAATTAGTGAAACTTGGCTACGGGGGGGCAGGACTGGCAGCTTAATATTACAGGGTTCCGATGTTTCAGATGTGATCGAGGCAGAGGAATGAAAAGTGGGCGGGTAGCATTGCTTGTCAGGGAAAATGTTCCAGCAGTGCTCAGGCAGGACAGATTAGAGGGCTTGTCTACTGAGTCCTTATCGGTGAAGCTGAGAAACACGAAAGGTATGGCCACATTACTGGGGTTGTATTATAGACCACCCAATAGTCAGCGAGAATTAGAGAAGCAAATCTGCAGAGAGATAGCAGGCAACTGCAGGAAACATAAAGTTGTGGTGGTAGGGGATTTTAATTTTCCACATATTGATTGGGACTCCCATACTGTTAGGGGTCTAGATGGGTTAGAGTTTGTAAAATGTGTTCAGGAAAGTTTTCTAAATCAACATATCGAGGTACCAACTAGAGATGATGCAATATTAGATTTCCTATTAGGAAACGAGTTAGGACAAGTGACGGAAGTGTGTGTAGGGGAGCACTTTGGTTCCAGTGATCATAACACCATTAGTTTCAACTTGATCATGGATAAAGATGGATCTGGTCTTAGGGTTCAGGTTCTAAACTGGAAGAAGGCCAAATTTGAAGAAATGAGAAAGGATCTAAAAAGCGTGGATTGGGACAGGTTGTTCTCTGGCAAGGATGTGATCGGTAAGTGGGAAGCCTTCAAAGGAGAAATTTTGAGAGTGCAGAGCTTGTATATGTTCCTGTCAGGACTCAAGGCAAAGTGAATAGGAATAAGGAACCTTGCTTCTCAAAGGATATTGCAACTCTGATAAAGAAGAAGAGAGAGTTGTATGACATGTATAGGAAACAGGGAGTAAATAAGGTGCTTGGGGAGTATAAAAAGTGCCAGAAAATACTTAAGAAGGAAATGAGGAGGGCTAAAAGAAGACATGAGGTTGCCTTGGCAGTCAAAGTGAAGGATAATCCAAAGAGCTTTTACAGGTATATTAAGAGTAAAAGGATTGTAAGGGATAAAATTGGTCCTCTTGAAGATCAGAGTGGTCTGCTATGTGCGGAGCCAAAAGAAATGGGGGAGATCTTAAATGGGTTTTTTGCGTCTGTATTTACTAAGGAAACTGGCATGAAGTCTATGGAATTAAGGGAAACAAGTAGCAAGATCATGGAAACTGTACAGATTGAAAAGGAGGAGGTGCTTGCTATCTTGAGGCAAATTAAAGTGGATAAATCCCCAGGACCTCACAGGGTATTCCCTCGGACCTTGAAGGAAACAGTGTTGAAATTGCGGGGGCCCTGGCAGATATATTTTAAATGTTAGTGTCTACGGGTGAGGTGCCGGAGGATTGGAGAATGGCTCATGTTGTTCCATTGTTTAAAAAAGGATCGAAAAGTAATTTGGGAAATTATAGGCCGGTAACTTATTGGAGGGAGTACTACGAGACAGAATCTACAAGCATTTGGATAGACGGGGACTTATTAGGGAGAGTCAACATGACTTTGTGCGCGGTAGGTCATGTTTGACCAATCTACTGGAGTTTTTCAAGGAGGTCCAGGAAAGTGGATGAAGGGAAGGCAGTGGATGTTGTCCACATGGACTTCAGTAAGGCCTTTGACAAGGTCCCACATGGGAGGTTAGTTAGGAAAATTCAGTCGCTAGGTATACATGGAGAGGTGGTAAATTGGATTAGACATTGGCTCAGTGGAAGAAGCCAAAGAGTGGTAGTAGAGAATTGCTTCTCAGAGTGGAGGCCTGTGACTAGTGGTGTGCCACAGGGATCAGTGCTGGGTCCATTGTTATTTGTCATCTATAGCAATGATCTGGATGATAATGTGGTAATTTGGATCAGCAAATTTGCTGATGATACAAAGATTGGAGGTGTAATGGACAGTGAGGAAGGTTTTCAAAGCTTGCAGAGGGACTTGGACCAGCTGGAAAAATGGGCTGAAAAATGGCATATGGAGTTTAATACAGACAAGTGTGAGGTATTGCACTTTGGAAGGACAAACTAAGGTAGAACATACAGGGTAAATGGTAAGGCACTGAGGAGTGCAGTAGAACAGAGGGATCTGGGAATACAGATACAAAATTCCCTAAAAGTGGCGTCACAGGTAGATAGGGCCGTAAAGAGAGCTTTTGGTACATTGGCCTTTATTAATCAAAGTATTGAGTATAAGAGCTGGAATGTTATGATGAGGTTGTATAAGGCAATGGTGAGGCCGAACCTAGAGTACTGTGTTCAGTTTTGGTCACCAAATTACAGGAAGGATATTAATAAGGTTGAAGGATATTAATAAGGTTGAAAGAGTGCAGAGAAGGTTTACAAGGATGTTGCCGGGACTCAAGAAACTCAGTTACAGAGAAAGGTTGAATAGGTTAGGACTTTATTCCCTGGAGCGTAGAAGAATGAGGGGAGATTTGATAGAGGTATATAAAATTATGATGGGTATAGATAGAGTGAATGCAAGCAGGCTTTTTCCACCGAGGCAAGGGGAGAAAAAAAACCAGAGGACATGGGTTAAGGGTGAAGGAGGAAAAGTTTAAAGGGAACATTGGGGGGGGCGTCTTCACACAGAGAGTGGTGGGAGTGTGGAATGAGCTGCCAGACGAGGTGGTAAATGCGGGTTCTTTTTTAACATTTAAGAATAAATTGGACAGATACATGGATGGGAGGGTATGGCAGGATATGGTCTGTGTACAGGTCAGTGGGACTAGGCAGAAAGCGGTTCGGCACAGCCAAGAAGGGCCAAAAGGCCTGTTTCTGTGCTGTAGTTTTTCTATGGTTTCTATAAGTGACAAACCAATTTATCTAAACAACGATTTAATTACACTGATAAAGATTTCACGTATGTAGAAATGCAAAGTATCTTTGCTTACTTGTTATCTGAACACAGATAAACAGGCCCTTTTAGATATTAAGGAAATCAAGTCATAAGGAGCTCATGCAGAAAGTATCACCCAGGCAAAATATCAACAATAACCTTATTGAATAATGAGGTAGGCAGAAGCAGACAGACTATTATTTCTAACATAATTACTTGCACGTTGCTTCATTTTAGTGGGCATAGAAGCATGATGTAAAAGTGCCACATAACTGGCAACGATTGACAATACTCCGGTTCAGAGGGAAGTTGGAAAGCAGGGTCTCAGGGGTGCAATAGAAATGAATGAACATGGTGAAGCAGAGGAGAGCTATGCTCATTTTAAGTGTTAGACTGATACTGGGTCCCTGCATTGAAAAATGCTCCTGTTTCTACCATTAAAAACTCTCACAACTGAAAGAAAATTTAAGCACAAAACTCTCTAAAATATTCTAGACAGTAGTTTCTGCGGTGAAGATTAAAAATACATGAGGAAATTCTTTACATTACATCGCTGTTGTAAGAATACAATCAGCACAAGCAGGAATAGGGCATTCATGATAGTGGCTTATTTTGTACCTCAGTATTACTTTCCCACCTATCCCCATACTCCTCGATTCCCTTTACCACAAACTTAATGCTTTGGAGTAAAAAAATCTTGACTTTACACGTAGAATACCATGTCCTTATCAATCCATGTACCTATCCAAACATTTCTTAAAAGCCTCCAATGTATTTGCCTCTACCACCATATCAGACAGCACATTCCAAGCATCCACGACTCTAAGTAAAAAACTTAGCCCTCACATCCCCTTTGAACCTACCCCCGCCCCCCACCTTCAATGCACGCACTCTGGTATTAGACATATCAACCCTGGGAAACAGATACTCTCTCTCCACTCTATCTATGCCTCTCATAATCTTGTAAACCTCTATCAGATCTTCCCACAGCGCCAGTGCTCCACAGAAGACAACCCAAGTATATTCAGCCTTTTGTGATATTACATGCCCCCTAAACCAAGCAGCATTCTGGTAAACCTATTCTGCACCCCCTCCAAAGTCTCAAATCTTTGCTACAGTGGAGCGACCAGAACTGTATACAATACTCCAGATGTGGCCTAACCAGAGTCTTATAATGTTATAGATAAAATAAATTGATATTTTTCAGCAAAAAGAGTGAAATTACTGAATATAAAGGCAGATCAGTTAATCTGAATATAACTTAAAACCTGAAATTAAAATCTGTTAAAATTACAGGAATGTAGAAATCTAATGTTATAATTTATACTTACCTCTTTATCACTTGCACTCAGGTCTTCAATTCTGGATTCCAGTGCTTTAATTTGACCTTCTAGTTGAACTTCATGTTCCTTAGCATCTTGAAGTAATTTCTTTAATTCCTGACAACTAATAGTGATACCTTCTTTTTCCCCTGCAAAGCAATATACCTTAGTGAAAAATTATTCACTTACTAACCACTTGCATTAAAATTCATCAGTACTAGAGTCAGGGTATACTCAGACTGTCAATCATGCTCCAGGATGTAATGTTTGCTGGCATTTTCCATCAAAACTTTGTATTTCTGGATGTGTTTAGTAAATAGCATGTTAAATTGGAATGCTGCTTACACTAATGAACAAGTAAAACCTCAAATATTCTGATACAATGTACAAGAATGCTCTTCCATTGCCCTAGCCATCACTTACTGCTGCACCACTAAAGCCTTTGTTGTTCATCTCCCTCTGAACTGTGAAAGCTCTCTGCATTTCTGCAACAGTAGCAGTGAATACAAATTCATTTTCCTTTCTCAGCACTGTGCAAATGAAATACACAAAAAATATTAAGTAAAATTAATTATTTTCTTAATATTAATTTGTTACATCTTTCCTAAAGTAAATACTACTCTTTCACCAAGAAATATTACTCTTTACAGCACAGAAATCGCTCCTTCAGCTCACCATGTCCATCCTGATGCATCAAGTACATATCTAGTTTACCATCATTTGGTCCACAGCCTTTTATGCTTTCATGCTTCAAGTTCCTGTCTAGATACCACTTAAATATTGAGAGAGTACCTACCTCTAATGTCCACTTGGGTATCGTGTTCCACATTCCAACCACCCTCTGAGTAAAGAAATTCTTCCACGTATCCCCTCTAAGCTCTTACTCTTCACCCTAAACTGATATCCCCTGGTTTGAGATGACACTGCTTTGGTGAAGAGTCTCCTATTATCTATCTTATGTCCATCACTCTTACTGTGACATGGGCTCCCAACAGCAGCTTGCCACAGTTCTCTGTCCTGGGTCAGTATTTCAAATACAGGTGTAGCCCATCTATAAGTCTTCTAGGAAAAGCTCCTTCCTCTATCGGGGTGAGGTCTTTGAAGTTTCTGTTGGCCTTTCTGTAGCACTGGGTTTTTGTGGGATAGGGTTACTAGTCCCATGCCCAACCCTGCTACTTGGCAGTCGAACTTGGGACTGTCCATGGCGGAGTAACTATTATTTATGATCATCATAATTTCTTGTTTTTAAACTTAATCAGATTCTCTCTCAGCCTCCTCTGCTCTCATCACAATACAGCAAATGCAACCTCTTGTGTTTCCAGCCTGTTTCTAGCTCCACCCTCCCATAAATGATAAATCTACTTCAAATCAATTTCAAAATCAGATATATTTCAAAATGTACTCGCAGTTTGAAAGCCATAAGCAGAATACACTGGTAACCATCCTATAGTGTGCTGATTTACTACGGTGAATCTCCCCACCTATAACTTAAAGAGATATCTGCTTGAGTTGTGTTGGCATGAACTTTGCCTCCCCACTCGCCCAAATGAGGAGCTCAAGTGCCGCATCTCTGTGCTGACATTTCACTAGCAAAACCACACAGTCGAGGTTGCCGGTCAGGGGTAAGGGGCTGGTGTTAAGCGCGCTTGGCTCAGCAATGAGCTGTGATGTAGGGCTGAGGGCTCATCACTGGCCAACACAGTGAAGGAGTAATAACAGCTGTTTCTGATATTTGTAGGCCACCCATATCGCTTGGTCTCTCACCATCTTCACTTGTACAGAGCTGCCTCTCTTTATTTGGCTGCACAGCACACTCCAATATGAAATGTTATCCTTTTGTAACAAGCTCAGCTGCAGCTTGTGCCAAATCTATTAACATTTTCATCCCTGGGGATTCATCATAAACACCAGCATATTATCAATAACCCTGGCCAATCTGACTTTAAATTATAATTTAATATCTGCTGAATATTTAAATTTTTCTGTTACCTTTAGTCATTGCCAGCTGATGATTCAAATATCTGATTTCACGGGCACGTTCCTCTCCCTTTTGTTGCATTTCCTCTATCACTCTTCCTCGTGCATCATAAAGTATTTGTAACTGTGCAAATCGATGAGCTTCCATGGAACCTGTAGAAGAGGTAATCTTTTAATGATAGAAACAAATGAAGATATTAAGATAGACAAACATCAGCTTTTTAAAAAAATATGTATTTGAAACAGCAGCAAAATGAAATAAAACATTAATCACAAAATAATGACCCTTATTTCAGGAAAAATTTAACCTTGAATCTTCTTAATCTAATTTGCCTACCATACAAAATAAACGTACACTCAGTGGTCAGTTTATCAGATAGACCAGTACATCTGCTCGTTAATGCAAACATCACATAAGCTGGCAGCAGCTCAATGCATAAAAGCATGCAGACATGATCAAGAGGTTCAGTTGTTGTTCAGGCCAAGCATCAGAATGGGGAAAAAATATGATCTAAGTGACTCTGACTGTGGAAAAATGGTTAGTGCCATATGGGGTGGTTTGAGTATCTCCAAAGTTGGTGATTTCCTGGGATTTTCACGCACAACAGTCTCTGGAATGGTGTGAAAATCTACAAGTATCCAGTGAGTGGCAGGTCTTAGGTGAAACTGCCCTGTTAACGAGAAATATCAGAGGAGAACGGCCAGATTGGTTCAAGCTGACAGGAAGGTGACAGTAATCAAATAACCATGCATTACAACAGTGGTGTGCAGAAGAGCATCTCTGAACAAACAACATATCGAAACTTATAGTGGATGGGCTACAGAAGAGGAAGACCATGAACATGCACTCAGTGGCCATTTAATCAGGATTTATCTAATAAAGCGGCCACTTAGTGTGTATTCATCAGGATGAATAGCACACTTCAAATGTCCTAATGAGGCAATTAAAGCCAGATTATACTTCACTGTATTTGGCACACAATAAATATAAAATTACAAATTCTTTGGTTTTGAAAAGGAAAAATGTTTAATTTTTAGCTTAAAACACATAAGGAGCATATAATAAAAATGTTGCAAGGTTACAAAGTGAACACCAAATTTGAGCATACATTGCACTCCATTTATAATATAGGACTAAGGGTAGGCACAATATATTAAAAGCAGAATCCCTTATGCTAACATTTAACAACTTCTGAAATTACATAAAGGAACTTTCTTTACAAATACCTTGATACATGTGAGAGTACAAGTGGCATGATAAGTTTGAAGATGACACTAAAATTGGTGGCATTGTGGACAGCATAAAGGCTGTCTACGGCATCAACAGGATGCAGACCAACTGGGAAAGTCAGCTAGGAAATTACTTTTGGAATTTAACTCTAGAAAGTGGGAAGTGATGCGTTTTGAGAAGTTAAACAGTGTGAGTGCAGGGAATGTGTCAGACATTTTAGGCAGCTATCCCTGTCCATTTGCCTCCTTCTGTTCTTTTATTGTAGTGTGATACCAAACCATGGTCATTTCTGAATAGCTGGCCAATCATCAAGTACCCATCTATGTCAAGCCCATTTAACAACAGTTGCTCCATAACCTTCCACCCCTTTGCGATTCAAGTGTTTGTTTATATACTTAATAAATGTTGTAAGAGTTCCTGCTTCTAGTTTGTACAAAACAAATACAGCTGTACCAATAAACTATACAAAAAGAAAAAATCTGCAGATGCTGGAAATCCAAGCACCACACAAAATGCTGGAGGAACTCAGCAGGCCAGGCAGCATCTATGCAAAAAAGTAGCTGATTTTTTTGGGCCAAGACACTTTGCCAGGACTGGAGAGAAAAAAGATGGGAAGTAGATTTAAAAGGTGGCGGAGGAAAGAGAGAAACACAAGGTGATAGGTGAAACCGAAAGGGGGAGGGATGAAGTAAAGAGCTGGGAAGTTGATTTGGTGAAAGAGATACAGGGCTGGAGAAAGGGGGGGGGGGGGGGTCCGATAGAATAGAACAGAAGGCCATGGAAGAAAGAAAAGGAGCACCAGAGGGAGGCAATGGGCAGGCAAGGAGATAAGGTGAGAGAAGAAAAAGGGGATGGGGAATGGTGAAGGGGTGGGTGGCACATTACCGAAGTTCGAGAAATCGATATTCATGCCATCAGGTAGGAGGCTACCCAGATGGAATATAAGGTGCTGTTCATCTAACCTGAGTGTGGCCTCATCACGACAGTAGAAGAGGCCATGGATTGACATAATGGAATGGGAATGGGAAGTGAAATTAAAATGGGTGGCTACTGGGAGATCCCACTTGTTCTGGCAGAAACAGTGCTTGGCGAAACAGTGCCCCAATCTACGTTGGGTTTCACCAATATACAGGAGGCCACACTGGGAGCACCAGACACAGTATATGACCCCAAAAGACACACAGGTGAACTGTTGCCTCATCTGGAAGGACTGTTTGGGGCTCTGAATGGTAGTGAGGGAGGAGGTGTAGGGGCAGGTGTAGCACTTGTTCCACTTGCAAAGATAAGTGCCAGGAGGAAGATTAGTGGGGAGCAACGAAAGGGCAGGGAGTCGAATAGGGAACAATCCCTGAGGAAAGCAGAAAGTGGGGGAAGGGAATGATGTGCTTCGTAGTGGGATCCCGTTGGAGATGGCAGAAGTCCCAGAGAATTATGTGCTGGACGCAGAGGCTGGTGGGGTACTAGGTGAGGACAAGAGGAACCTGGAAGGGTACTTGGACGCAGAGGCTGGTAGGGTGGTGGGAGAATGGGTTAAGAGCAGACATGCGTGGATTGGAAGAGATGTGGTTGAGGGCAGCGTTGATGGTGGAGGAAGGGAAGCCCCTTTCTTAGAAAAAGAAGGACATTTCCTTCATTTTGGAATGAAAAGCCTCATCCTGAGAGAAGATGCAGCGGACATGGAGGAATTGAGAGAAGGGGATGGCATTTTTACAAGTAACAGGGTGGGAAGAGGTATAGTCCAGGTAGCTGTGAGAATCTGTGGGTTTATTATAGACATCAGTAGATAAGCTGTCTCCAGAGATAGAGAGTGAGATCGAGAAAGGAGAGGGAGGTGTCGGAAATAGATCAGATAAATTTGAGGGCAGGTCGTAGTTGGAGGCAAGATGAAGTCGACAAGTTCCGCATGAGTGCAGGAAACAGCACCAATGCAATCGTCGATGTAGCGTAGGGAAAGTGGGGGGTTTAGAACATTGACTGTTGCATGTAGCGGACATGCAACAGTCATTGCTGGAACTCATGTGAGTGCCCATGGCTACAACTTTTGTTTGAAGGAAGAGGGAGGAGCCAAAGGAGAAATTACTAAGAGCGAGGACAAGTTCCACCAGACGGAGGAGAGTGGTGGTGGAGGGGAACTGATTGGATCTGGTGTCCAGAAAGAAACGGAGAGGTTTGAGGCCTTCCTGATGGGGGATGGAGGTGAAAAGGGCGTGGACATTCAGAGTGAAAATAAGATAATCGGGGCCAGAGAACTTGAAATCATTGAAAAGATCCAGAGCATGTGAAGTGTCACAGATGTAGGTAGGAAGGGACTGGACCAGGGGGATAAGACAGAGTTGGGATATGCAAATAAGAGTTCAGTGGGGCAGGAACAAGCTGAAACAATGGGTCTACCTGGACAAACAGGTTTGTGGATCTTGGGTAGGAGGTAGAAGCGGAAGGTGCAGAGGTGCGGGAACTATGAGGCTGGTTGCAGTGGATGGGACATCCCCAAAGCTAAGTGATGGTGTGGGAGACAATAACCCGGTGCTCCTTAGTCAGATCCTGTTTGAAAGGCAAATAAGAGGAGGTATCCGAGAGTTGTCGCTGGGCCTCAGCAAGGTAGAGGTCAGTCCGCCAGAATACTACATCACCCCCTTTGTATGTGGGTTTGATGGTGAGGTTAGGATTAGTATGGAGGGAGTGGAGAGCAGTGTGTTCGAAGGGGTGAGGTTGGCATTGGAGAGGAGTGTAGAAGTTGAGATGGTTGATGGCCCCTCAGCAGTTGGCAATGAAAAGGTCTAGAGCAGACAGAAGACCACGGTGGAGTATCCAGGAAGAGGATGAGGGTTGAAAGTGGGAGAAGAGGCCATCGGTGTAGGTAGGGAGTCCTTGCCAAAGAAGTAGGACTGGAGACAGAGGTGGCGAAAGAAAAGCTCAGAGTCATGGTCGGTGTGGAACTAGCTGAGGTGGGTGCAAAGGGACAAACTGAGGACAGAACGTTCAGCCTCTGAGAGGGACAGAAAGGTCACAGGGAATGGTGAAGACCTGGCACAGATGACAACTGGGATCAGAGGGGGGAAAGGGGTTGGTAGTGTCTGAGGAGAAGGGAGGTTTGGGGTGTTCAGGGATGGTGGGGTGAGAGGAAGGTGAAGTCTCCGAGGGGCCAAGAGCTGGCGATGGAACTGAGAGAGACGGAATTGCGGAGTGATGGTGGTAGAAAGGGAGATGGGGGTCCAGTGGCAGTGCATGAAAAAGCCGGCCTGGAAGTCAAGATGTGGAGTGGTGATAGGGGAAGGGGAGAAAGTTGTTCTATACAAATACACAAACATTACTTAGACTACATTCTGTATGTAGTATCAGAATCAGGATTAATTACACTGGCCCAAGTCATGTTGTTTGCAGCTGCATTGTCCATGGAGAGGAAGAAGCTGTTCTTAAAACATTAAGTGTGTGTCTTTAGGCTCCAGTACTTCCTCTTTCATCAGGGTCCTGATGAAGGGTCTCGGCCTGAAATGTCAACTGTACCTCTTCCTAGAGATGCTGCCTGGCCTGCTGCGTTCACCAGCAACTTTTATGTGCGTTGCTTGAAATTCCAGCATCTGCAGATTTCCTCATGTTTGCCTGCTCTTTCATGGCAGCAATGAGAAATCAGCATGTCCTGGGTGATGGGTGCCACCATCTTTCTGAGGCATCACCTTTTGAAGATGTCCTCAATGCTAGAGCAGTTATCCCTGCCCATGATGAAGCAAGCTGAATTTACAACTTTCTGCAATTTTTTCTGATCCTGGCCAGAGGACTTCCTATACCAGACAGTGATACAACCAGTTGGAATGCTCTCCATGATACATCTGTAGAAATTTGCTATAGACTTTTATGACTGACTCAAACTCCTAATGAAATATAACCAATGACATGCCTTCTTTGTAATTGCATCAATATTTTGGGATCAGGATAGGTCTTCAGAGATGTTGACACCTTTTCCATTGCAGATCTCTCAATGAGAGCTGGTGCATATTCCCTTGACTTCTCTTTCCTGAAGTTGATTTCAAGATTGTTAATATGACACTACTCAACTAACTGATCTATCTCACTCCTATATACCTCCTCAACACCCTCTGAGATTCTACCAACAACAGCGGTGCCATTGGTGAATTTGTAGATCATGTTTAAGCTATGCCTAGAACAATAGATTAAGAACACATCTTTGAGATACACTGGTGTTGGCTGTCAGCGAGGAGATGTTAGTTCTGATCCACACTGATTGTAGTCTCCCAATGAGGATGTCAAGGATGAGACTCAGGTTTTGAATCTTGTTAATTTAGACTGAGGGTATGATGATGTTGAATGCTGAGCTGCAGTCAATAAACAGCAGCCTGATGTTGATATTACTCTTGTCTGTGTGGCCTAAAGCTGAGAGGAGAGCCATTGAGAAGCATCTGCTGTAGACCAATTGCGGCAATACCCAAATTGCAGTAGGCCCAAGAGTTGAATCTGGCCATGACCAAACTGTCAAACCACTTCATCATAGTAGACATGAGTGCACCTGGGCGATAGTCATTGAGGCAGCTCACTCTGCCCTTCTTGGGCACTGGTATGATTGATGGACTTTTGAAGCAGGTGAGAACCTCCAACTGCAGCAGTGAGAGACTGAAGATGTCCTTGAACACTCCCGTCTGTTGGCTAGCTCAGGTTTTCAGTGAACACCATCAGGACCAGATAGCTTGCGAGGATTCACATCATGACAGATGTTCTGATGTCAGCCTTTGAGACTGAGATCACAGGGTTATTGGATGCTGCAGGGATTTGCACAGGTGTAGTTTTCTCCATCCTTTGGAAAACTGCATGAAAAGTGCTGAGCTCATCCGAGAGTGAACCATAACAGCAATTTATGATGCTAGGTTTCGACTTGTAGGAAGTAATGGCCTGCAAACCCAGCCGGAGCTGATGTCTATATGATTCCATCTCTAACTTCAATTGGAATTGTTTTCACATTCTCATAATAACCTTCCATGGGTCGAATCAGGACTTTGTATAGTTGTATATCACCTCAGTGGACTGCAAATCTACTGGTTCATCCAGGACTTTGGTTTGAGTATGTTCAACATGTTCATGAAGGCACACACTTATCTACACATCTTGATGAAGTTAATGATATTCAGATTCGAAGATGAACCCATGAATACAGTCCAGTCCACCGATTCAAAGCACTCTTGTAAGCCTCCCTTGACCATACCTTTAGTATCGCCACAAGTGCTACAATCATCAGCCCTGGGAATAGAATTACAGCCAGACGATCGGATTTACACAAGGGTGTTGACTCCTCTGGTTCTGCAGGTGGTATGTTGGTGATAGTCAGTCAGAGACTTCTTCAAGCTACCCTGGTTGAAATCACCCCCAATGATCAGGAAGGCGCTGGTGTAGACTGTTTCATGATTGCTGATCATGGTTCTCAGCCACTCCAGTGCCTGCCTCAGATTGGACAGGTATGGAATGTACACTGGTACCATGATGTCAGTGGAAAACTCCCTCAGCAGATAAAATGGTTGATTGCTGGCTGCTAGATGTTCCAGGTCAGATGAGTAGGACTATGCACCACAATGAGTTAATCATGAAGCACATTCTGCCCACTCTATGTTTATTAAGAGACGCTACTGTCCTGTCCATGCAGTGCACCACTGCATCTGAAATAGTAAGGGTGAGCCATGTTTCGTGAAGCAAAGCACAGAGCGGTCTTTGATATCCCTCTATAAACTAGCTCTGAGGTATTCAGTTTTATTTTCCAGAGACTGTACATTCACCAGCAAGATAGTAGAAAGTGCGGGCTTAGTGGCTTTGAATTTCAATCTTATCTGCAGCCCAGCAAGCTTTACACATTTCCTTTTATTAAAGCGAAACTGCACTCATGATCTAATTCTGCAGTCCGCTGAGTTTGAGGATCAATAGATTTCTTAAACAGCTTAAAACAATGTTGCTTACTGAAGCATCCATGGCTGTGACTGTGGATTTCAGCTGAGGTAGTCCTAAATGGGAACATTTGATGATTCCATTTGGAGCTGTACTCAGTCACCACTTTCCCCACTGATGTAGTGTACAATTCTGGCCACCACACTGTAGAAATAGAGAGTGCATGCCCTGGAGACTGGATTGGCTGGAACACAGGTGACCTTCTGAGGGTTTATAAAATTATGAGAGAAATAGATCATATAGATGATCAGTCTATTTCCCCAGGGAAGAGGAGTCTAGAAGTAGTAAGACATGTTTAAGGTGAAAGGGGAGAAATTTAAGAAATCTAAGAGGTAATTTTTTTTTAAAACACAGAGATAGGGGTGGTTATCTGGATCAAGCTGCCAGAAGAACTGCTAGCAGCGAAACACCTATAATGGTTGGGATACACAGATGGATAAAGGCCCAATGCAACCTAATGGAATTTCCATAAGTAAGTATCAAGGATTGCATGGTGAGGTGGACTGAAAGGGCACCTTTCCACAATGGACATTTCTATGAAAAATTGTAGGCTATTTGCATACAGCAAGCTCACACAAACAGAAACATCAAGTTATAAGTGGTTTCTTCTATCCTTCCATCTTAATTCAATTGGGCACCATGGTAGCATAGTGGCAAGCACAATGCTTTGCAGAGCCAGCAATATGAGTTCAAGTTGAGCCACTGCCTGTAAGGAGTTGTACGTCTCCCTGTCACTGCATGGGTTCCCTCTGGGTGCTCCAGTTTCCTCCCACAATCCAAAAATGTACCAGCTGGTAGGGTAATTGGTCAACATAAATTGTCCCAAGATTAGGCCAGGGTTAAATTGGGGGTTGCTGGGCAGGGTAGCTTGAGGAGCTTGAATGGCCTATTCTGTGTTGTCTCAAGAAATAAAGAATAAAGATAAATAAAATTAAATAAATAACACTTGAAAAAATAACATGGGATGCATTCTTTAATTTGTGATCCAGAAGGCCAAGCTCTATCATGACTTGAAATGCAAAAAGCACATAAAATCGAAGGAACAATTTCTGACCTTCTCCACTGTCGAGGAATTTGCTCTGCTTTGGCTCCAATCTGTTTTCTGTACTTTGGATTTTCTCTATTTTACAAGACTCTCCCGGTGGATTAGCAGCAGGATAAGGATTATATTTCACTCTGTATAGGCCTGCAGTTTCATTTGTAATAAAATGCTGTGGAAGGTATGCAAAGAAAATGTTAAGGTTTTCTACATTATTATAAATAACTCTACAAAAGCTTCTTGGCAGATTCGACTACATCATTGACCAATAAAACACAACCCATTTTAAATTTACTTATTTTTACAATGCTACAAATACCCGTCATATGAAGAATGCCTGATGGCTCTGGGCCTGTATTCACTGGAATTCATAATTGAAACCTATCAAATGGTTAAAGGATGTGGAGAGGATGTTTCCTATGGTGGGAGAGTCTAAGACCAGAGCACACAGGCTTAGAATAGTAGGGTGCCCTTTTAGAACAAAGATGAAGAGGAACTTCTTTAGCCACAGAATGGTGAATCTGTGGAATTCGTTGCTGCAGGTCATCTTTATGTATATTTAAGGCTAAGGCTTAAGGTGATAGATTCTTAACTGGTCAGAGCATGAGGGGATACGAGGAGAAGGCAGGAGAGGAAAAATGGATGAACCATGATGAAATGGTGGAGGAGTCTTGATGGGCCAATTGGCCTAAATCTACTCCTATATCTTATGGTTTTATAATCTTATAAGAGAGCGCAAAGCAACTAAAAATGATGCAACAGCTGTGTGAAAAGAGTAGAACAAAAGACACAGAAATGGAGAAAACTTGAGGCTACGAGACAAAATGAAGTGAAGCAATGAAGGGACAGGAACATTATGGAATTTTAAATATGAAGCATTGATCAAGAGGGCTAGGGTGCCAGGTGACAAGGTATGGATAGCAGAATTTAGTTTAACTCAAGTTTAAGGAAGAAAATGTAACATCAGTTAGGAAATAATTTGAAGAATCTGGATGTAACAATGAGACTTTCCTAAATTTTTGTGACATTTTTGTCAAAAAAGGCAATTATTGTAAAGGAGAGGGTATGTCTGATCCGAGCCACCAAAGCTGAAAAGCACGAAGCCAATCTATGATCCACTTTGGTAAAGTGGTTAGTATGGGTGGCGATTGGTCCAATCATCTTATCCATTTCCTATAATTTCCTATAGTTTGGTAACTTACTTCACCTGAAAATATTTATCCAATTTCCTTTTGAATAATACAATTTTATCACTTTCAACTAAACTTTCTGGCAATGCATTCCATTTATGCTAATGCTTTTCCAGATACTTTATCTGAAAAATTAATATTAAAAATAAAGCAATACACACAAAATGCTGGAGGAACACAGCAGGCCAGGCAGCATCCATGGAAAAGAGTAAACAGTCAACACTTACTCTCACATGAGGAGTGTTTGATGGCTATGGGCCTGCATTGTCTAGAAAAAAAGAGCAGGGGAAATCTCTTTGAAAATGACCAAATATTGAAAGGTGGATGTGGAGAAAATGTTTCCTATAGAAGGGGAGTCTAGAACCAGTGGGCACAATCTTAAAATACAACAATGTCCCTTTACAACAGAGATGAAAATGAATTTCTTTAGCCTGAGGATGGTGAATCTATGGAATTCATCGCCTCAAATGGCTGTGGAAGCAAAATAATTTGGTAATAACGAATAATGACAGAAACTGGATGGTAGCCTCAGACATGGCATCTATGGGAAACCTATTCACACAGACTTGTACCTCAACAATAAGAGTCACCATCATACCTCCCAATGTAGAGCAGTTCTTTCTACCTTGATTAACCGTGCAAAAACTATTTTGGACACGTTGAGTTTCCCTGAGGAAATAAGACGATTAAGCACGACATTCCTACAGACTGGCTAAAGCGAAAGAAATCAATCAGGCCCTTAAAAGGGCTGACAGAAAAACCAGGAAACTTAAAAACAAGGAGGGACCCGTCACCACCACCTGTCTTCCCTATATTTCCACGGTTTCTGGAAGGATTGCCAGGATCCTGAAGAAATACTGGATTAACACCATCCACAAACCTGTAAGAGAGCCCAAGTCACAGCTTATGTGGGTCAAAGATGACCTGGGGTACAGGTCGGCTGCCGTTCAGAGGATTCCACAAGACATAGGAGCAGGATTAGGCCATCTGGCCCATCGAGTCTACTCTGGCATTCAATCATAGCTGATCCTTTTTTTAATACTCCTCAACCACAGTTCCCGGCCTTCTCTTCGTAACCGCTGATGCCATATCCAATCAAGAGCCAATCAATCTCTGCCTTAAATACACCCATTGACCTGGCCTCCACAGCTGCATGTGTCACGGTCCGGTCCGTGAAATCCCATTCCGGTTCACAGACCAGTTCATCGATCCTTATTCCGGCTTTTCCTGTTTCCCCTTGTTCCATTGGGTGCCTTAATTGAGGCACCTGATTCTCGTTTTGGGCTGGCACATAAATACCTTTGCAAACCAAGGATTCACTGCTGGACTGTTCCCTTCCCCCCCATCTGAATTCCCGACAGTCACCTCGGCAGGTATCCTCGGCAGTCATCCTGACCCTGCATCCTAGGAGGGTCACGGCCCTGTGCTCCAAGGAGTCCCGACTCCGTACCCAAGGGCCTAACTGAGCTGAGCCTAGTCCAAGGGCCAAGTCCTGCCCTGGAGTATCTCGCCTAGCCCTGTGCTGGAGCTTTCCCCCGTCCAGTCCAGGAGTTTCTCGTCCAAGCCATGTCCTAGAACCTCGTCTAGTCCAAGCCACGTCCAAGAACCTCGTCCTGTCCAAGTCAAGGCTTTGTGTTCTCGTCCCGCCCATGTGCCTCATCCTGTGCAGGAGTTCCACGTCCAGTCCTGTAGCCACGTCTTGTCCTCACCTAGATCCGGGGTCCGAGCCCGAGTCAAGACCCAGGTTCCGGGTCCCTGTCCAGTCTCTGGCTCGGAGTCCTAGTCCAGGCTCCTAGTTCCAAGTTCCTTGTCCTGGTCCTGCTTTCCTAGTCTTAGTCCTAGCCCAGGCCCAGTGTCCTTGTCTCGTCCAGGGCCTGTGTCCATGTCCAGTGTCGTTTCTTCCTGACTCCCCTTGCTTCCTTGATAAACCTTGTCCTGTTCCTAGTTCCTCAGTGTCTGTGTCTTGCATTTGGGTCCACTACCCAACACCTCCTTGTGACAGCATGTGGCAACAAATTCCACAAATTCACCACCCTTTGGCTAAAGAAATTTCTCTGCATCTCTGCTTTGAAAGGGCAGCCCTCTATCCTGAGGCTGTACACTTTTGTTTCTGTAATGCGAAACAATGTAAGTCAGCCAGACAGAACGCATGGTAGGAACACACAGTAGAAACACACATCAAGGAGCACAGGAGGTGCATTCATTTGGGTTACCCGGAGAAATCGGCAGAAGCAGAACACTGCATTTGTAGTGGCCATCGGATTAACTTCAATGGCACAAAACTACCGTGCCACGTCAATGGCTTTTGGGACCGCCTAGAAAATAAACCATTGAAATAAAATTGGAGGAAAAGATTGCTCTAAGTAAGTACTTGAATTTGATTGTAAGCGTTGGGACAGCAGAAATTTTTTTTTTGAAAACACTGCAAGTGTAAAGTGCCTGGAATGCACTGATGGTAGAGGCTGATCCATTAGAGACATTTAACTCTTACATACTGTTCAGGTCAAATTTGACCCGTTTTGACATTTGACAGCAGTAAAAACACCCTAAATGCTATTTTTTTAGCCGAAATTTGATGACTTTTCCTAAAGTGACCCAAAATATGCAAAAATGAAAATATTTTAAAATTTTATACTTTTGTACAGGTGCTATAAAATGTTGTACATTGAGGCTGCTCCTGGTTAAATTTGACCTGTGTCTATTGAAATGGATTTTAGATCTCTGAAACATTAATTAAGGATTAATCACCTATTTATTAATGTCAGATAGGCTATTTATACATTCTAAATAGATCTGTGGTTCAAAATTTGGTATTTATTGACCCAGACCATACTGTGAAGGTATAGAATATGAACAGTATGTAAGGGTTAAAGGATGAAAGAAAAAAAAGGGTTTGAGCTATGTAGGAGGGAAGATTTAAATTGACCGTGGAGTAGGTTAAAAGGTCAACACAACATTGTAGGTTTATGGGCCTATACAGTGCTGTACTATTATATTCTATGGAATTCATTTACCAACAACATATTCCAAATCTCTGATCTAACATTTTGTACTGTTCTCAGGTTAAACCCCAGTGCACTCATTTTATTTTGTTTTAATTTATTACACATTCAGACATAGATCAAAACATGTTCAAAGCTTGTTAAAATTATAATAATATATTAGAATTGTCAAACAGTGAAATAAATAGTTTCATTATCCAACTACATAAAAGCAAGGTGAAAACCTGTAAGGCTTACGCAACAATAAAAATTTCAATATTAAGATAACAAAACTGCTGTTCATACATTATTGCTTAATCTAAAATTCAAGTTACCTTAAAAACATCAGAAAATGATTTCAATATATTGCTTTGCAACCAGACCTATTACTCAAACACAAGAGATAATTGATTATCCAAGATATCCGAAAATATCCAAGATTTTCCATTTGACTCAAATCTTTTGTAAGATACAACTCAATTCTTCAACTTCTTTCTCTAACAATTTCAAAAATTGAGGGAGTGCCCACTGTTGGGAGTGGGCCAGTGTTAGACTGGTTAGGTTTTGGCTCAACAGACTTTGGTGAGAACAGGCAGAGACCAAGGGTACTGAGTTGTTTGTTATTATTTGTTTTGATTGTGGAACTTAGTCTCGAAAAGTTGGATCAAAAATTATAACAAGCTCAGTAAGAAGAGGCTGACTAAGTGACGTAGGTGAGTACGAACCTCAGAAGTTTCAGAAATAAGGCACAGGTAAGTTTTTTTTTTAAATTGTCTACAAATCCTTAGTCCTTAGTTAATTGTAAGCAGTATGGTTAATGCGGGGGAATGCTCCAGCCGTGAGATGTGGGATTTCAGGATACCCAATGGTCTCCTCAATGACAACATCTGCAGGAACTAAACCCAACTTCAGGTCCTGACTGACAAAGTTTAGGAACTGGATGTACTCTCAACCATCTGGGAGGCAGAAAACTTCACAGGTGAAACTTTTATTGAGATGGTCAAACCCAGAGTGCAGGGTTCTTCTGTAACCATTCCTCTCTGCAATAGGTATACGCCTTTGGATACTGCTGGGGCAAATGATCCATCAGCAGCCAGGCCAGTAGCACTATGGTTGGGTCTGGTGCATAATGAGGAAGGGTAAAGTCAGGCATGATGAAAGCGATCAAAGACTCAATAGTTAGAAGGACAGACAGGAGATTCTGTGGCGAAGAAAGAGATGGTGTGTTGTCTCGTAGGTGCTCCCAACAAACATTTCCTGTAGCTGCGAGTCACAACAGCGAGGAGGATTTTAGGGCATTCTTCCATACAAAACTGTTTCAGTTTATTAATATTTCTGGGATACCTTACATGAACAGCCCTTTTCAGGTCATGCCACTGCATCTCAATTGGGTTAAAGTCTGGACTCTGACTTGACATGAATTTTATTCTTTTCTGGAGCTCCATGAGTGCTGTAGAGATTCACACCAAGACCTCTGCAGCTTGTGATATATATAAACAACTGTGATGAAAAAATGCAAGGGTGGCTGATTACAGTACTGAGCAAAAGTCTTAGGCACATATATATAGCTAGGGTGCCTAAGACTTTTTCGCAGTGCTGTAGAAATTTGATATATTGCATTGTACTGCCGTCGCAATTAAAAAAATAAATTTCATGAGATATGTAAATGATTATAATTCCAAATCCAATTCTGATATGGGTCTCCATGGTGGACTAAGGGGGCAGGAAAAGGGGAAGAAAGAGAGAAGGGAGAACCAAAGGCACATTTGGTAATGATCAATACACCAATTGTTGGAATCAAATCACCTTGGCCTGCACTCAGGCCACCGCCACCACCACCCCCACCCCAGGCCCTGGCACTTATAGTCTGCCACCTGTCCCACATCCCTCCCATGGCGCTCCACCCTCACCATTCCCAACATCCTTTGCTCCCACCAGATTTACAAACTCGCTCTCCGCTTCATATTGACAAATACAGTATTGTGCAAAGTCTTAGGCACCATATCTATATTTACATATTATTTAAGACTTTTGGACAGTACTGTCAGTTCACAGATAAACAAAGATTTGCGACATTGTGGATCGTGTAGAAAGAATATAAAGGATGCAGTGAGATATAGATCAGCTCCAGAGATGGGAGAACTGGCATATGGAGATTAATCAAGACAAGGGTGAGGTTTTGCACTTTGAAAGGTCAAAAGTAAAAGGACAATACATGGTTAATAGAGTCATAAAGCAGTCCAGCACAGAAGAGGCCCTATGACCCAAAAAATCCATGCTGAATAGTTATTCTGCCTTGTTCAATCGATCCACACCTGTGCCACAGCCCTCGATGCTCCTTGCATCAATGTACATAACCAAACTTCTCTTAAACATGTCGATCAAACCCACATCCACCATTTGTGCTGGCAGCTTGTTCCTCACTTGCACCACTATCTGACTGAAGATCCCTCTCATGTTCCCTTTTAGTCAGAGAGTCATAGAGAAGAACAGCACAGAAACAGACCTTTGGCACATCGAATCCATGCCAAGACCATTGAAAATGCCTAATTCCATCGACCTTCACTGAGAACATAGCCCTCCATATCCCTACTATCCTTGTAACTATCCAAAATTCCTTAAACATCAAAATCAAGCTCATATGCACCACTTGTGCTGGCAGCTCATTCCACATGCCCACGAATCTCTGAGTAAACAAGTTTCCCCACATGTTCCCCTTAAACTTTTCATCTTTCACCCATGACCTCTGGATGTAGTACCACCCAACCTCAGTGGAAAAGCCTGTTTACATTTACGCTATCTATATCCCTCATAATTTTGTAAACCTCTATCAAATCTCCTCTCAACCTTTTATGTTCTAACCTATTCAATATTTCCTTAAAACTCAGGTCCTTCAGATCTGGCAATATCCTTGTAAACTTTCTCTGCACTCTTTCAACTTTGCTTACATCTTTCCTGCAGGTAGGTGAACAAAACTGCACCCAATACTTCAAATTAGGCGTCACCAACGTCTTAAACAACTTCAACGAAACATCTTCTGTACTCAGTATACTGATTTATGAAGGCCAATGAGCCAAAAGCTTTCTTTACGACCCTATCTAACTGTGACACGACTTTCAAAGAATTATGTACCTGTAGCACCCTGGGAAACGTTTCAGTGCTAATGCAATGGTTTTTCTGTAGCAGCAGTGTTTGGGATATGCCTAGAGATAATGGGGGCTTTGGAATGTGTGCCATCCAGTGAAGGGAGTCCAACGCAGGGTGATCCCCAGCCAGAGAGGTTTAATCGGACCTTGCTAGACATGCTCGGAACCTTGGAAATCAGCAAGAAGAAAAAGTGGAGTCAACATATTGGACATCTGGTCCACTCCTACAACTGTACACGAAGTGCAGCTACTGGGTACTCGCCATATTATCTGATGTTTGGGCACGAGGAAAACCTACCACCGAAGATTTATCTGAAGTATGTGTCTGATATGAGAAAGGAGCTGAAAAAGGCTCAGGTCGCGGCTGAATCAAGGAAATAAGAGGAGGTACGATCAAAAGCCTATAGCTAGTAAGAAGACCCTGTGGCGACGCTGGGCGACTGAAGGACCCACAGCAAGAGCGATTAGACCGGCCCCCGCCTCTAAATGGGATACTGATTCGGAGGATGAGGAAATGGGGGTGTGGTATATGCTGCCTTTTGCTAACTCCCTACTGATTGAGGAAGAGATTCCCAACCCTTCTCAAACCGAGTCAGGTGAAATCAGGGAGGCTCTCTGTGGATAGCATGGGTTTCAGCGGGACCTTGCAAGGGATGAAGCGGTGCTCAGCCAAGGGAAAGAGGGGTCTGAATTGCAGGAGGGCACGAGTGATAGACCAGGGGAGGCCTCAACCAGTAGACCAGAAGTATCCCCAGTAGTGTCGGAACATGAAGGGGGTACGGAAGTCGCAAAGAATCAGACCACCAGATACGCTGCCCTATGTAGCACTGGGGTAACAGAGTGTGGCCCCTACCGCTTGGGGAGCTATGTCACAGCCTTTTACACCTGGGTTGGACTTTGTGCTTTGCATGAAGGGTTGGTAAATTAGCTCAATGTCATGAGGACATGACTAAATTTGGTTGGGGGGGGGACAGTGTAACACCCTGGGAATGGTTTCACTGCTAATGTAATGGTTTTTCTGTTGCAGCATTGTTTGGGTTATGGCTAGAGAAAACGGGGGCTTCGGAATATGCACCATCCAATGGAGGGAATGATTTTTTCTTATTGTGTGCCTGAGAACGAGGTGAGGTCTTTTGTTCAGCGGAAGGTGGAGAGAGAAAATGCCAGAACTGAGAGGTCGTAGACAACAGAAAGGAGTGGACTTGGAGTGGTGCCGGAAGTCGACGAAGCCCGGGGAAATCGATGGAGGAGCAGCGGAATCAAAACAGTGAGCTCCAACTCTGGACCCTTTTCTTTTTGTTTTACTTTACTAACCCTTTAGTCAAATTAAGAATTATAAAGCTAAATCGTTTAAATGTATATGGCATACTGTCTGTTATTTCGTGGTACTGATTTGTAATAGGGTGACACATCACGCAGCATCCACACAAACAGGAGGTTTTGTACCTCAAATCATACGTTTGATGGGGCCAGAGATGTCTTCCCTAGACCTACGCAGCCAACAGAACCTGAGCGTTGCATACCTGTATTCCCAGATCCCTTTGTTCTATCATACTCCTCCTCAGTGCCCTGCTGTTCACTGTGCAAGACAGTTGGTGCCACCGGTTGCACTTATATGTATTAAATTCCATCTGCCATTTTGTTTTTAGCCCATGTCTCCAGTTGATGTAGATCCTTATGCAAGCCACGATAGCCTTCCTCTGTCTACCACACCCCCAAACTTGCAGTCATCCACAAATCTGATGATCGAGTTAACCACATTATCATCCAGATCATTGACAAAGATGACAAACAACAAAGGACCAGCACAAGTTCCCGAGGCAAACCACTAGTCATAGGCCTCCAGTCAGAAGGGCAACCAGAGGTTCATAAGCTACTAATCATCGGAAGATCAGAGGTGGAGAGGATCAGTAATTTTAAATTCCTGGGTGTCACCATCTCAGAGGACATGTCCTGGACTCATCATATAAACATAATTGCAAAGAAAGCACAACAGTGCTTCTACTTCTTCAGGGATCTGTGGAGATTCAGCATTTTATCTAAAGACTTGGCAAACTTCTATAGATGTGTGCTGTAAAGTATGCTGACTGGCTGCATTATGGCTTGGTATGGGAACACCAATGCCTCTGAGATGAAAACCCTACAAAAGATAATGCATTCGACCCAGTACATTACAGGTAAAACCCTCTCAACCATTGAGCACATCTACATGAAACGTTGTCGTAGAAAAGCAGTATCCATTATCAAAGATCCTCACTACCCAGGCCATGTTCTTTACTCGCTGCTATCTTCAGATGGAATGGACAAGTACCTCAGGACTCGCACCACCAGGTTTAGGAACAGTTACTAGCCCTCAACCATCAGGCTCTTGAACAAAATGGGATAACTACTCTTATTCTACATCTGGTGTTTCCGCAACAGACAAACTCACTTTAAGGACTCTTCTATCTTGTTATTTCAAGCTTGTTATTTATTGCTATTTATTTATATTTGCATTTCGACAGTTTGTTGTCCATTGATCCTGTTTACAGTTACTGTTCTATAGATTTGCTAACTATGCCCGCGGAAAAAGAATTTCAGAGTTGGTACCCTGTGTGTATCCTGATAATAAATTTTACTTGGAATATTTTAAATTTGAAATTTTGAACTTTGAACCTTTTACTATCACAAGGCCATGATATAGGAGCAGAAGTAGGCCTTTCGTGCCAATCGCGTCTGCTCCGCCATTCAATCATGGGCAGATCCAATTCTTCTAGTTATCCCATTCTCCTGCCTTCCTTAAATACACCCAATGACGGCCTCCACAGCCGTTCGTGGCAACAATTTCCACAGCTTTACCACCCTCTGACTAAAGCAATTTCTCCACATCTCTGTTCTAAATTGACGTCCTTCAATCCTGAAGTCGTTCCCTCTTGTCCTAGATTCCCCTACCATGGGAAATAACTTTGCCATATCTAATCTGTTCAGGCCTTTTAACATTCGGAATGTTTCTATGAGATCCCCCCTCATTCTCCTGAACTCCAGGGAATACAGCACAAGAGTTGCCAGACATTCCTCATACAGTAACCCTTTCATTCCTGGAATCATTCCTGTAAATCTTCTCTGAACCCTGTCCAATGTCAGTATATCCTTTCTAAAAATAATTGCCCAAATCTACACATAATACTCCAAGTGTGGTCACACGAGTGCCTAAATAGAGCCTCAAAATCCCATTCCTGCTCTTATATTCTATACCTCTAGAAATGAATGCCAACATTGCATTCGCTTTCTTCACTACCGACTCAACATGGAGGTTAATCTTTGGGGTATCCAGCACAAGTACTCCCAAGTCCCTTAGCATCTCTGCCTTTTGAATTGTCTCCACATCTAAATAATAGTCTGCCAGTTTATTTCTTCCACAAAAGTGCATTGTATTTCCAACATTGTATTTCATTTGCCACTTCTTGGCCCATTCCCCTAAACTATCTAAGTCTCTCTGCAGGTTCTCTGTTTACTCAACACTACCCGCTCCTCCACCTATCTTTGTATCTTTGGCAAATTTAGCCACAAATCCATTAATCCCATAGTCCAAATCATTGACATACATCGAAAAGAAGCAACGGTCCCAACACAGACCCCTGTGGAACTCCACTAGTAACCAGCAGCCAGACAGAATAGGATCCTTTTATTCCCACTCTGTTTTCTGCCTATCAGCCAATGCACCACCAATGCTAGTAACTTTCCTGTAATTCCATGGGCTCTTATCTTGCTTAGCAGCCTCCTGTCAAAGGCCTTCTGAAAATCCAAGCACACCACATCTTCTTTGTCTACCCTGCTTGAAATTTCCTCAAAAAATTACAGTAGGTTAGCCAGGCAGGATTTTCCTTTCAGGAAACCATGCTGGCTTTGGCCTATCTTGTCATGTGCCTCCAGGTACTCCGAAATTTCATCCCTAACAATCCATTCCAACAACTTCCCAACCACTGATGTCAGGCCAACTGGTCCATAGTTTCCTTTCTGCTGCCTACCATCCTTCTTAAATAGCAGATTAACGTATGCAATTTGCCAGTCATCCAGTATAATGCCGAAATCTGTTGATTCTTTAAGATGATTGTTAATGCCGCTGCAATCTCTCCAGCTACCTCCTTCAGAACCCAAGGGTGCATTCGATCAGGTCAAAGAGATTTATCCACCCTCAGACCATTAAGCTTCCCGAGTACCTTCTCAGTCGTAATTTTCACTGCACATACTTCAATTCCCTGACACTCTTGAATGTCTGGTAAACTGCAAATGTCTTCCACAGTGAAGACTGATGCAAAATACGCATTCAGTTCCTCTGTTACCTCCGCGTTTCTCATTACAATTTCTCCAGCGTCATTTTCTATTGGTCCTATATCTACCCTCAACTCTTTTACCCTTGATATACTTAAAAAAAAACTTCTAATATCTTTTTTGATATTAGTCACCAGCTTCCCTTCATAATCCATCTTTTCCTTCCTAATGACCTTCTTGGTTTCCTTCTGCAAGTTTTTAAAAGCTTCCCAATCCCTCTATCTTCCCACTAGCTTTGGCTTCATTATATGCCCTCTTTTTTGCTTTTACGTTGGCTCTGTCTTCACTTGTCAGCCACGATAGTGTCCTTCTTCCATTCAAAAATTTCTTATTTGGAATATATCTGTCTTCCACTTCCCTCATTTTTCACACTCTGCTGTCCTTCCTGCCCGTATCCCTTTCCAGTCAACTTTGGCCCATTCTCCTCTAATGCCATTGCAATTTCCTATTATTCCAGTGAAATACCAACATACTGGAACTTAGTTTTTCCTTGTCAAATTTCAAAATGAATTTGATCATGTGATCACTGTTCCCTAAGGGATCCTTAACCTTAAACTCTCTTATCACCTCCGAATTATTGCACAACACCCAATCCAGCACAGCCGAAACCCAAGTGGGCTCAACAACAGAGTGATCTAAAAAGCCATTCCGCAGACATAGAAACATAGAAAATAGGTGCAGGAGTAGGCCATTCGGCCCTTCGAGCCTGCACCACTATTCAGTATGATCATGGCTGATCATCCAACTCAGAACCCTGTACCTGCCTTCTCTCCATACCCCGTGATCCCTTTAGCCACAAGGGCCATATCTAACTCCCTCTTAAATATAGCCAATGAACTGGCCTCAACTGTTTCCTGTGGCAGAGAATTCCACAGATTCACCACTCTCTGTGTGAAGAAGTTTGTCCTCATCTCAGTCCTAAAAGGCTTCCCCTTTATCCTTAAACTGTGACCCCTCGTTCTGGGCTTCCCCAACATAGGGAACAATTTTCCTGCATCTAGCCTGTCCAATCCCTTTAGAATTATATATGTTTCAATAAGATCCCCCCTCAATCTTCTAAATTCCAGCAAGTATAAGCCTAGTCGATCCAGTCTTTCATCATATGAAAGTCCTGCCATCCCAGGAATCAATATGGTGAACCTTCTTTGTACTCCCTCTATAGCAAGAATGTCTTTCCTCAGATTAGGGGACCAAAACTGCACACAATATTCCAGGCATGGTCTCACCAAGGCCTTGTACAACTGCAGTAGTACCTCCCTGCTCCTGTACTCGAATCCTCTTGCTATGAATGCCAGCATACCATTTGCCTTTTTGACCGTCTGCTGTACCTGCATGACCACTTTCAATGACTGGTGTACAATGACACCCAGGTCTCGTTGCACCTCCCCTTTTCCTAATCGGCCACCATTCAGATAATAATTTGTTTTCCTATTCTTGCCACCAAAGTGGATAACCTCACATTTATCCACATTAAATTGCATCTGCCATGAAATTGCCCACTCACCTAACCTATCCAAGTCACCCTGTATCCTCTTAGCATCCTCCTCACAGCTAACACTGTGCCAAACTTCGTGTCATCCGCAAACGTGGAGATGCTGCATTTAATTCCCTCGTCTAAGTCATTAATATATATTGTAAACAACTGGGGTCCCAGCACTGAGCCTTGTGTTACCCCAGTAGTCACTGCCTGCCATTCTGAAAAGGTCCCGTTTATTCCCACTCCTTGCTTCCTGTCTGCCAACCAATTCTCTATCCACATCAATATCATACCCCCAATACCGTGCGCTTTAAGTTTGCACACTAATCTCCTGTGTGGGACCTTGTCAAAAGCCTTCTGAAAATCCAATATTCCACATCCACTCTAGTAGTTACATCCTCAAAAAATTCTAAGAGATTTGTCAGACATGATTTTCTTTTCACAAATCCATGCTGACTTTGTCCAATGATTTCACCGCTTTCCAAATGTGCTGTTATCACATCTTTGATAACTGACTCTAGCATTTTCCCCATCACCGATGTTAGGCTAACCTGTCTATAATTCCCCAGTTTCTCTCTCCTTCCTTTTTTAAAAAGCGGGGTTACATTAGCCACCCTCCAATCCTCAGGAACTAGTCCAGAATCTAAAGAGTTTTGAAAAATTATCACTAATGCATCCACTATTTCTTGGGCGACTTCCTTAAGCACTCTGAGATGCAGACCATCTGGCCCTGGGGATTTATCTGCCTTTAATCCCTTCAATTTACCTAACACCACTTCCCTACTAACATGTATTTCCCTCAGTTCCTCCACCTCACTAGACCCTCGGTCCCCTACTATTTCCGGAAGATTATTTATGTCCTCAGTGAAGACAGAACCAAAGTAGATATTCAATTGGTCTGCCATGTCCTTGTTCCCATGATCAATTCACCTGTTTCTGACTGTAAGGGACCTACATTTGTCTTAACCAATCTTTTTCTTTTCACATATCTATAAAAGCTTTTACAGTCAGTTTTTATGTTCCCTGCCAGCTTTCTCTCATAATCTTTTTTCCCTTTCCTAACTAAGCTCTTTGTCCTCCTCTGCTGGACTCTGAATTTCTCCCAGTCCTCAGGTGTGCCACTTTTTTTGGCTAATTTGTATGTTTCTTCTTTGGAATTGATACTATCCCTAATTTCCCTTGTCAGCCGCGGGTGCACTACCTTCCCTGGTTTATTCTTTTGCCAAACTGGGATGAACAATTGTTGTAGTTCATCCATGCGATCTTTAAATGCTTGCCATTGCATATCCACCGTCAACCCTTTAAGTATCATTTGCCAGTCTATCTTAGCTAATTCACGTCTCATACCTTCAAAGTTACTCTTCTTTAAGTTCAGAACCTTTGTTTCTGAATTAACTATGTCACTCTCCATCTTAATGAAGAATTCCACCATATTATAGTCACTCTTACCCAAGGGGCCTCTCACGACAAGATTGCTAATTAACCCTTCCTCATTGCTCAATACCCAGTCTAGAATGGCCTGCTCTCTATTTGGTTCCTCTACATGTTGGTTCAGAAAACCATCCCGCAAACATTCCAAGAAATCCTCTTCCTCAGCACCCTTACCACTTTGGCTCACCCAATCTATATGTAGATTGAAGTCACCCATTATAACTGCTGTTCCTTTATTGCACACATTTCTAACTTCCTGTTTAATGCCATCCCCAACCTCACTACTACTGTTAGGTGGCCTGTACACAACTCCCACCAGCATTTTCTGCCCCTTAGTGTTATGCAGCTTTACCCATATCGATTCCACATCCTTCCGGCTAATGTCCTTCCTTTCTATTGCGTTAATCTTCTCTCTAACCAGCAAAGCTACCCCACCTCCTTTTCTTTCATGTCTATTCCTCCTGAATGTTGAGCTCCCATCTTTGGTCACCCTGGAGCCATGTCTCTGTGATCCCAACTATATCATGTTCATTAATAACTGTCTGCACTTTCAATTCATCCACCTTGTTACGAACGCTCCTTGCATTGACACACAAAGCCTTCAGGCTTGCTTTTACAACACTCTCAGCCCGTATACAATTTTGTTGAAAAGTGGCCCTTTTTGAGTTTGCCCTGGATTTGCCTGCGTGCCACCTTTACTTTTCACCTTACTACTTTTTGCTTCTACCCTCATTTTACACCCCTCTGTCTCTCTGCACTTATTCCCATCTCCCTGCCACGTTAGTTAAATCCTCCTGAACAACAGTAGCAAATGCTCCCCCTGAGACATTGGTTCCAGTCCAGCCCAGACATTCTACTAATTCTCTCTCTTGATGTCCAGTACTGGCCTGGTTTTCCCAATCCACTTTCATGTTAAAATCCCCAACGATTATCATGAAATTGCCCTTCTGACATGCCTTTACTATCTCCTGCTGTAATTTGTAATCCGCATCCCGGCTGCTGTTTCGAGGCCTGTATACAACTGTCATTAGGGTCCTTTTACCCTTACCATTTCTTAACTCAACCCATAGAGACTCTACACCTTCCGATCCTAATGATATCCCTTTCTAATGATTTAATATTATTTCTTCTACATAGGGCCACACCACCCCCATCTTTCTGATACAATGTATATCCTTGGGTGTTCAGCTCCCAATGGCAGCCATCCTTTAGCCAAGTTTCAGAGATGGCCACAACATCATACTTGGCAATCTGTACCTGAATTTCAAGATGGTCCATTTTATTTCTACGTTGTGTGCATTCAAATATAACACTTTCAATCCAGTATTTGTTGCTTTCTGTTTTAACTGCACCACGCTTCTATTGCCCTGTAACTCATCCCACTGGCTGTGATGATTAGATTAGATTATGAGGACACGCAGTCCTCTTTTATTGTCATTTAGTAATGCATGCATTAAGAAATGATACAATATTCCTCTGGTGTGATAAAACAGAAACACAGGACAGACCACGACTGAAAAACCGACAAAAAACACATAATTATAACATATAGTTACAACAGTGCAAGCAATACCATAACTTGATGAAGAACAGGCCATGGGCACGATAAAAAAAAATTCAAAGTCTTTCAAAAGCCCCACATCTCACGCAGACGGGAGAAGGAAGAAAACCCTCCCTGCCATGCCCGACCACAGTCCGACTCTGAGTCGTCCCAAAACTTCGAGCCTCCGACCAGCCCTCCGACACCGAGCACCTAGCACCATCTCTGCCAAGCACTTCAACCCCAGCCCCGGCCGCCAGCAGCAGGCAAAGCTGAGGATTTTGGGGCCTTCTCTCCAGAGATTCTCGATCGCACAGTAGCAGCGGCAGCGAACCAGGCATTTCAGAAGTTTCTCCAGATGTTCCTCCATGCTTCTCACAGCTGTCTCCATCAAATCAGAACTGTGCATGGTACCCTATTTAACAAATATGGTATCATTTCACCGGAGAGCTGCGCGCATGCTGCGTCGTACCGCCATCTTCTCCTCCCGCCAACTTGCCTCATCTCCTGCCTGTTCTTTCTATAATCTCTGTCGCACATTATCTTTGATCTATTTCTGTTTTCCGCTTCCTCAGCACTATCACTCCAGTTCCTATCCCCCTGCCACATTAGTTTAAACACTCCCTAACAGCTCTATTAAACCTGCCTGCTAGGATATTGGACCCCTTTGGGTTCAGGTGTAACCCATCCTCTTTGTACAGATCATACTCCCCTAGAAGAGGCCCCAATGATCCACGAATCTGAAGTCCTGCCCCCTACACCAGTCTCTGAGCCACGCATTAATATGCCTGATCATGCTATTCTTGCGCTCATTAGCACGTGGCACAGGCAGCAATCCTGCGATTACTACCCTGGAGGTCCTGCTTTTCAGCTTCCTACCCAACTCCCTCAATTCTCTCTTCAGGACCTCCTCCCTTTGGTACCAATGTGTACCAAGATTTCTGGCTCCCTTCAGAATACTCTGCACCCGATCAGATACATCGTGTACCCTGGCACCTAGGAGGCAACACACCATTTGGGTATCTCTATCAGACTGACAGAACCTCCTCTCCGTTCCCCTCACTATGGAACCCCCTATGACTACCGCATTCCTCATCCTCCTCTTTCCCTTCTGCACCACGGAACCAGGGTTAGTACTAGAGACCCGCTCGCTGTGGTCATCCTGTGTCAGGTCACCCACACCATCAACAGCATCCAAAATGAGATAATGACTACTGAGAGGGATAGCCACAGGGGTGCATTTCAACCATCTGAGCTCTTCCCTTCCCTTCCCCAACAGTCACCCACTTATCTAACTCCTGCAGCCTCGGGGTGACTAACTCCCTGTAGCTCCTATCTATCTCCTGCTCACTTTCCCTAATAAGCTGTAGGTCATCAAGCTGCTCTCTGGCTTCTCCCACAAAGTGAATGTCTAATCCAATTTACTACCTCTACCTGAGTGCCGACCAGCTGAGCCTCCTTGACCAGCCACCCATGGGGGATCTTGACAAATGCCTTACTAAAGTCCATGTAGACAAAATCCACTGCCTTCGCTCATCTACTTTCCTGGTAACTTCCTCAAAAAAAAGATTGGTTCGACATGAGCAAACATGCACAAAGTCATGCTGACTATCCTTGATCATAGAACACAGAACAGAAATTACAGCACATTACAGGCCCTTTGGCCCACAATGTTGTGCTGACCATGTAACCTACTCTAGAGACCGCCTAGAATTTCCCTAGCGCATAGCCCAGTATTTTTCTGAGCTCCATGTACCTATCCAAGGGGCTCTTAAAAGACCCTGTTGTATCCACTTCTACCACCGCCGCCGGCAGTGCATTCCACGCACTCACCACTCCCTGTGTGAAAAACTTACCCCTGACATTCCCTCGGTATTTATTTCCAAGTACCTTAAAACTATGGCCCCTTGTGTTAGCCATTTCAGCCCTGGTAAAAAGTCTCTGGCTATCCACACGATCAATGCCCCTCATCATCCTATACGCCTCCATCAGGTTACACCAAGGAGAAAAGGCCAAGTACACTCATCCTATTCTTATTAGGTATGCCCTCCAAGCCAAGCAACATCCTGGTAAACCTCCTCTGTACTCTCTCTATAGAATCCACAGCTTTTCTGTAGTGAGCTAACCAGAACTGAACACAGTACTCCAAGTGGGGTCTGACCAGGGTCTTATATAGCTGTAACATTACCTCATGGCTCTTGAACTTAATCCCATGGCTGATGAAGGCCAACACACCACACGCCTTCTTAACAACACTGTAACCTGTGCAGCAGCTTTGAGTGTCCTATCTCTTAGATTCCCACACTAAGTGTCTTACCATTTATATTATATTCTGTCTTTAAATTGAACCTACCAAAATGAACCACTTCACACTTATCCAGGTTGAAGTCTATCTGCCACTTCTCAGCCTAGTTCTGCATCCTATTGCTGTCCTGCTGTAACCTCTGACAACCCTCCAGACTATCCACAACATCCCCAACCTTTGTGTCATCAGCCAACTTACTAACCCACCCTTCTACTTCTTCATCCAGGTCATTTATAAAAAAATCACAGAAGAGGGGTCCCAGAACAGATCGCCGTGGAACACCAACCTCCACGCAGAATTCGAACCATCTACAACCACCATTTGCCTTCTGTGGACAAGCCAATTTTGGATCCACAAAGCAAGGTCTCCTTGGATCCCATGCCTCATTACTTTCTGAAGGAACCTTGCATGGGAAACCTTATCAAGTGCCTTTCTGAAATACAAATACACTACATCCACTGCTCTACCTTCATCAACGTGTTTTGTTACATCCTCAAAAGAATTCAATCAGGCTCATAAGGCACAACCTGCTCGTGACAAAGCCATGCTGACTATTCCTAATCAGATTATGTCTCTCCCAATGCTCATAAATCCTGCCTCTCAGGATCTTCTCCAACAACTTGCCCACCACTGAAGTGAGACTCACTGGTCTACAATTCCCTGGGTTATCTCCACTCCCTTTATTGAACAAGGGAACATTTGCAACCCTCCAATCCTCCAGTACTTCTCCCGTCCCTATTGATGATGCAAAGGTAATCACAAGAGACTCAGCAATCTCCTCCCTCACTTCCCAAAGTAGGTTGGGGTACATCTCATCTGGTCCCAGTGACTTACTAACTTAATGCTTTTCAAAATCCCAGCACATCCTCATTCTTAATATCTATACACTCAAGCACTTCAGTCCGCTGTAAATCATTCCCACAATTGCCAAGGTCCTTTTCACTGGTGAATACTGAAGCAAAGTATTAAGTACTTCTGCTACCTCCTCCAACTCCATGTACACATTTCCGCTATCGCACCTGATTGCTCCTATTCTCACATGGCTCATCCTCTTGCTCTTCTCATACTTGTAAAATGCCTTGGGGTTTTCCTTAATCCTGCTCACCAAGGCCTTCTCATGCCCCCTTCTGGCTCTCTTAAATCCAAGCTTCCTAACAACCTTGTAATGTTCTAGAGCACTAACAGTACCTAGTTTCTTGAACCTTTTGGAAGCTTCTCTTTTCTTCATAACTAGATTTTCTACATATTTTGTACACCAAGGTTCTTTTACCTGACCATCCTTTCCGTTCCTCAATGGAACAAACCTATGCAGACGCCATGCAAATGTTTCCTGAACATTTGCCACATTTCAGCTGTGCATTTCCCTGAGAACTTCTGCTCCCAATTTATGCTCCAAAGTTCCTGCCTAATAGCATCATATTCCCCCTACCCAAATTAAATGTTTTCCCAAATTAATGCTCCTATCCCTCTGCAGCACTATGGTGAAGGAAATAGAGTTGTGGTCACTACCTCCAAAATGTTTTCCCGCTGAGGGATCTCACACCTGACCAGGTTCATTTCCAAATACCAGATCAAGGACACCCTCTCCTCTAGTTGGCTTATCTACGTATTGCGTCAGGAAACCTTCCTGAACACACCTAACAAACTCCACCCCATCTAAATCCCTTGCGCTAAGGAGATGCCAATCAATAATAGGAAAATTAAAATCTCCCACGCATCAACCCTATTATTATTGCACCGTTCCAGAAGCTGCTTCCTTATCTGCTCCTCAATATCCCTGTCACAATTGGGTTTATAAAAGCACCCAGTAGTTATTGCCCCTTTCCTATTTCTGACTTCCACCCACAATGACTCAGTAGACCATCCCTCCATGACTTCCTCCTTTTCTGCAACCATGACACTACCCCTAATTAGCAATGGCACAACCTCAACTGTTTTGCCTCCCTCTCTGTTTTTGAAACATCTAAAGCCTGGCACACTCAGCAGCCATTCTGCTCCAGACACATCCAAGTCCCTGTAATGACAGTTCCACATATTGATTCACACTCTTGGTTCACCGGCCTTGTTTATGATACTCCTTGCATTAAAGTAGACACATCTCAAATCGGAATTATAGGCCAGTTAGCCTAACGTCGGTGGTGGGGAAACTGCTGGAGTCAGTTATCAAAGATGTGATAACAGCACATTTGGAAAGCGGTGAAATCATCGGACAAAGTCAACATGGATTTGTGAAGGGAAAATCATGTCTGACGAATCTCGTAGAATTTTTTGAGGATGTAACTACTAGAGTGGATAGGGGAGAACCAGTGGATGTGGTATATTTGGATTTCCAAAAGGCTTTTGACAAGGTCCCACACAGGAGATTAGTGTGCAAACTTAAAGCACATGGTATTGGGGGTAGGTTATTGATGTGGATGGAGAATTGGTTAGCAGACAGGAAGCAAAGAGTGGGAATAAACGGGACCTTTTCAGAATGGCAGGCGGTGACTAGTGGGGTACCGCAAGGCTCAGTGCTGGGACCCCAGTTGTTTACAATATATATTAATGACTTGGATGAGGGAATTAAATGCAGCATCTCCAAGTTTACGGATGACACGAAGCTGGGTGGCAGTGTTAGCTGTGAGGAGGATGCTAAGAGGATGCAGAGTGACTTGGATAGGTTGGGTGAGTGGGCAAATTCATGGCAGATGCAATTTAATGTGGATAAATGTGAAGTTATCCACTTTGGTAGCAAAAATAGGAAAACAGATTATTATCTGAATGGTGGCCGATTAGGAAAAGGAGAGGTGCAACGAGACCTGGGTGTCATTATACACCAGTCATTGAAAGTGGGCATGCAGGTACAGCAGGCGATGAAAAAGGCGAATGGTATGCTGGCATTTATAGCGAGAGGATTTGAGTACAGGAGCAGGGAGGTACTACTGCAGTTGTACAAGGCCTTGCTGAGACCACACCTGGAGTATTGTGTGCAGTTTTGGTCCCCTAATCTGAGGAAAGACATCCTTGCCATAGAGGGAGTACAAAGAAGGTTCACCAGATTGATTCCTGGGATGGCAGGACTTTCATATGAAGAAAGACTGGATGAACTGGGCTTGTACTCGTTGGAATTTAGAAGATTGAGGGGGGATCTGATTGAAACGTATAAGATCCTAAGGGGATTGGACAGGCTAGATGCAGGAAGATTGTTCCCGATGTTGGGGAAGTCCAGAACGAGGAGTCACAGTTTGAGGATAAAGGGGAAGCCTTTTAGGACTGAGATTAGGAAAAACTTCTTCACTCAGAGAGTGGTGAATCTGTGGAATTCTCTGCCACAGGAAGCAGTTGAGGCCAGTTCATTGGCTATATTTAAGAGGGAGTTAGATATGGCCCTTGTGGCTACGGGGATCAGGGGGTATGGAGGGAAGGCTGGGGCGGGGTTCTGAGTTGGATGATCAGCCATGATCATAATAAATGGCGGTGCAGGCTCGAAGGGCCGAATGGCCTACTCCTGCACCTATTTTCTATGTTTCTATGTTTCAAACCATCAGGCTGAGTGCAACTTTGCTCTAACATCTGCCTACCCTTCCTCACAAACTCCCTACAAGCTGTCTCCACTTCTGCTCCAACCTCCCCATCCCCTGCCTCTTCACTTCCATTCCCACCCCACTGAAAATCTAGCTTAAACCCTCCCCAATAGCATTTGCAAACCTCCCTGCCAGGATAAGGGTAAAACTCTTGGCAGTGTGGAGGATCAGAGGGATGTTGGGGTCCGCGTCCATAGGACGCTCAAAGCAGTTGCGCAGGTTGATTCTGTGGTTAAGAAGGCATACAGTGTATTGGCCTTCATCAATCGTAGAATTGGATTTAGGAGCCGAGAGGTAATGTTGCAGCTGTACAGGACCCTGGTCAGACCTCACTTGGAGTACTGTGCTCAGTTCTGGTCGCCTCACTCCAGGAAGGACGTGGGAACCATAGAAAGAGTGCAGATAAGATTTACAAGGATGCTGCCTGGATTGGGGAGAATGCCTTTTGAAAACAGGTTGAGTGAACTTGGCCTTTTCTCCTTGGAGTGATGGAGGATGAGAGGTGACCTGATAGAGGTGTATAAGATGATGAGAGGCATTGATTGTGTGGATAGTCAGAGGCTTTTTCCCAGGGCTGAAATGGTTGCCACAAGAGGACACAGGTTTAAGGTGCGGGGAATAGGTACAGAGGAGATGTCAGGGGTAAGTTTTTTTACGCAGAGAGTGGTGAGTGTGTGGAATGGGCTGCCGGCAACGGTGGTGGAAGTGGATATGATAGGGTCTTTTAAGAGACTTTTAGATTGGTACATGGAGCTTAGAAAAATAGAGGACCATGGGTAAGCCTAGTAATTTCTAAGGTAGGGACATGTTCGGTACAACTTTGTGGGCCGAAGGGCCTGTATTGTGCTGTAGGTTTTCTATATTTCTATGATATTGATCCCCTCGGATTCAAGTGCAACCTGTCCTTTTTGTACAGGTCACACTTGTCCCAGAAGAGGTCCCAATGATCCAAAAATCTGAATCCCTGTCCCGCTCCAATCCTTCAGCCACGTATTTATCCTCGACCTCATCCTATTCCTATACTCACTGTCCTGTTGCACAGGCAGCAATCCCAAAACTACAACCTTTGAGGTCCTGTTTCTCAGCTTCCTTCCAGCTCCCTGTATTCTGCTTTCAGGATATTCTCCTCCCTTTTTCTACTTATGTCATTGGTACCAATATGAACCACAACCTCTGGCTGCTCACCCTACCAATTTAGGATATTGTGGACATACTCAGAAACATCACGAACCTTGGCACCTAGGAGGCCAACTACTACTTTTTCGCGTCCACAGAATTGCCTATCTGTCCCCCTAACTATAGAGTTCACTATTCCCGCAGCCCTCTTCAGTTCCCTTCACCTCTGAGCCACAGGCCAGACTCAGTGCCAGAAGCGGGGCCACTGTTGCTTCCCCCAAGTAGGTCGCTCCCCACTGCCCCCCCCCCAAACAGCACTCAAAATGGAATACTTATTGTTAAGGGGGACAGCCACTGGGGTGCTCTCCACTACTTGACGTCCTCCTTTCCAACTCCTGATGGTCACCCACTTATCTGTCTCCTGGGGTTAATATCTTGTCTTGTCCATACTGCACCAACCGCCGCCGCTGGGTTATAAACATGCAGGAGCATATTTAAGTGCCTTGCTCAAGGACACAACACGCTGCCTCAGCTGAAGCTCAAACTCGCAACCTTCAGATCACTAGTCCAATGCCTTAACCACTTGGCCACGCGCCAAAACTACCTGTAGCTCCTATCACCTTTTCGTTCTCCCTGATGAGCCATAGGTCACTGAGCTGCAGCTCCAGTTCCCTAACTCGGTCTCTAAGGAGCTGCAGCTCAATGCACCTGGTGTAAATGTGGGCCATTAGGGAAGCCAGAAGTCTCCCAGACATACCACATCTGACACCCAGAACCGAAAATTGGCCTCGCAGTCATACCCACTATTCTAATGTGCCAATCCCACTAAACGCTCCTTTTTTAAACACTTCTCTCCAACCTGTGCGAAGCTCTCTCTCTTCAAATTGATTGGCCAGCCACTAATGCTAATGATCAGTCCATGTTTATCCAAATACTTATACACCCAGCCCCTTAGAATACCTTCCAGTAACGTTCCCACAACTGATGTCAGTGTCACCGGCCAATAATTTCCTGGTCACACAAGAAAATCTGCAGATGCTGGAAATCCAAGCAACACACACAAAATACTGGTGGAACGCAGCAGGCCAAGCAGCATCTATACGAAGTAGTACAGTCAAAGTTTCAGGCAGAGACCCTTTGTCAGGACTAACTGAAAGAAGAGATAGTAAGAGATTTGTAAATGGGAGGGGGAGATCTGAAATGATAGGCGAAGACAGGAGGGGGAGGGAAGAAGCTAACAGCTAGAAAGTAGATTGGCAAGAGGGATACAGAGTTGGAGAAAGGGGTGGATCATGGGATGGCCTAGGGAGAAAGAAAGGGGGAGGGGACCCCGAAGGAAGCTAGAAAGCAGGCAAGGAGTGATTGTGAGAGGGACAGAGAGAGAAAAAAAAAGGGGGGAAATAAAAACAAATAAGGGATGGGGAAAGGGGAGGAAGGGCATCAACAGAAGTTAGAGAAATCAATGTTCATGCCATCAGATTGGAGGCTACCCAGACGGAATATAAGTTGTTCCTCCAACCTGAGTGTGGCTTCATCTTGACAACAGAGGAGGCTCCCATCTTCCTCTAGGCTCCCTTCCCCCTTTCTTTTTCCCTAGGCCTCCTGTACCATGATCCTCCCCCTTCTCCAACTCTGTATCCCTTTTGCCAATCAACTTTCCAGCTCTTAGCTTCTTCCCTCCCCCTCCTGTCTTCTCCTATCATTTCGGATCTCCACCTCCCCCTCTCAAATCTCTTACTATCTCTTCTTTCAGTTATGCCTGACGAAGGGTCTCGGCCCGAAACATCAACTGTACCTCTTCCTATAGTTGCTGCCTGGCCTGCTGCATTCCACCAATAATTTCCTGGTTTCTGTTTAGAGCCTTTTTTTAAATAGCGGAACAACATTGACTATCCTCCAGTCCTCTGGTATTTCTCCTATTGCTAATGATGTTTTAAATATCTCTGCTAGAGCTCCAGCAATTTCTGCACTTGCCTCCCATAGGGTTCAAGGGAACATCTTGTCAGGCCCTGGGGATTATTCATCCTGATTTGCCTCAGGGTAGGAAACAACTCTTTTCTGTAACCTGTAAAGGGTCTATGAAGTTGATGCCGCTTTGCCTCACCTCTCTAGATTTTGTATCCATCTCCCGAGTAAATACAGATGCAAAGAATGCATTTAAGATCTCCCCAGTTTGTTTTGGCTCCACACATGGATAATCATTCTGGTCTTCCAGAGGAACGATTTTGTCCCTTGCAATTTTTCTCTTAAAATATCTGTACGATCCCTTAGGATTCTCCTTCACCTAGTCTATACTGGAGCAACTTGATATCTTCTTTTAGCCTTCCTGCATTCTTTCTTGTGTTCTCTTGCATTTCTTGTACTCCATCAGCACCTCATTTGTTCCACCTGCCTACACCTGCTATGCACCTCCTTTTTTCTCTTAACCAGGGTCTCAATATCTCTTGAAAACCGAGGTTCCCTAAACTTATTATACTTACCTTTTATCCTGGCACACATACAAGCTTCATATGCTCAAAATTTCATTTCTGAAGATCTCCCACTTTCCAAGTACACCTTGGCCAGAAAACAGCCTATCCCAATCCACACTTGCCAGATCATTTCTGATTCCATCAAAATTGGCCTATTAGAATCTCAACGCACAGACCACACCTATCTTTCTGCATAATTACTTTGAAAAGAATGGCATTGTGATCACTGTATGCAAGGTGTCCCCTTACACAAACTTCAATCACCTGCCCTGTCTCATTTCCTAATAGGAGATGCAGTATTGCATGTTCTCTCGCGGGACTTCTATGTACAGATGAAATAAACTTTCCTGAACACATTTGACAAATTATATCCCATCTAGTCCTTTTACAGAATGGGATATGTCAAATATGTTTTACAGAATAGTCAAAATGAGGAAAGTTAAAATCTTACGTCTCTTGGACAGTCAGCGATCTCTTTACAAATTTGTTCCTCGATATAAATGACCTGGATGAGGAAGTGGAGAGATGTGTTAGTAAATTTGCTGATGACACAAAGGTTGGGGGTGTTGTGGACAGTGTGACAGGCTGTCAGAGGTTACAACAGGACATCGATAGGATCCAAAACTGGGCTGAGAAGTGGCAGATGGAGTTCAACCCAGATAAGTGTGAGGTGGTTCATTTTGCCCTGGGAGGGAAAAGCATAATGCGATATTAACCAATTCTTCCTCAACTATTGCACAGTTTTTTACTCGGGTAAATTGTTGCCTTTTCAATTCCTCTGGGTAACCACTTTTCACGGGTTCAAATGGTACTGGCTTGCCTATGAAAGGCACTGCAATTAGGTAGTCATCTGTTATCTAGCAGTTAAAAAAACTTTAAACAACTGCACTGAATGTGTTGCGTCTGCTTGGGAGAGTTCTTATTAAACTGCAGAGAGCCATAGGTGCCCCAGTTCCTGTTAAACCTGGAACAGAATGATAACTTCTGGAAGTAAAAGGTTCCAGAAATCACCTGTAAGCATCCTGGACTTAGACTGTTTCAAATGTCAGCAGGAGTTAATTCTCTCTCCTGAGATGCAACACCTTGCTAAAGCTAATATACAGTGGTCAGTCCTGGTAAGTGAGCAAACCACTTCCTGCAGGTGAACGTTTTCTAGCTGAAACTTGAGCAGTTCTGAAAGCCTGCTGCTCCACTACCCTGCACTGGGCCAATACCCCATAAAGTTTAACATTTTCAAACTTGTGTCACCATGATCACTCCCCAGTATCTTAGAGCCATGGCTCAACTGGCTGCATCCAAGTCGTGATGGGTGTGCTCCCTCACCATTGAACCCCGGACACACCTTACCTCAGCTGAACACAGATTGCTCCATGTCATTATCCCAAGAGCAGGGGATCTCATTAATATTGACCCAGGCATTAGCACACTTCTGTTTTCAGGATCCTGTTTCCTACATCACACAAGTGTTTTTTTTTACAGAACGTAATACCCAAGTCTTTGTTCTTTTGCTATCCTGGCTCTTACACTTTAAGTGACAATCATTCTCCAATGTTTCCGGAATATCATGGAACATCACAGGGGAAGCACACAGTGTCACAAGCCTGTAAACTACTTAACGTGGTCATGGCCTTTCTCCCTCATCTGCACTTCTCCACTCAAGTTCCTCTGGATCTGATAATGAAACAAACGGAAAGAAATATAACGAGGAAAACTGCTAGCACAGTAATCAATTCACAAGTCATTTTCTGTAAGAGTAATATTAAGTGCAATGGGGACCACCAGGCTCCAAAATAAAACCAAAGCAGTTCAACAGAAAGTGAATGGGAAATAAAGGAAACAATACATAGAGACATTGAGGGATTGATAGTTTGTGCAAAATATTAAAATGTTTTAAGAGGTGCATACACACACAGCCTGTTCTTGTAGCTCAATTACCCAGACATCGCTGTAATACAGTAACCAGAATGTGCATGACACTGTGAACGCAGCTTAATCAAGGCTGACAGTTCAAAATAAATTTGTCAAAGTGTGTATACATGACCAAATACTACCGAGATTCAGTGAAACAAAGAAATACAATAGAATCGAAAAACTTTAAACAAGCAACCATTGTGCAAGATGATAAATTGTGCAACACAAAATATGAATGAATAAATAAACATTCATATATATACAAATAATAAATAATGCTGAGAACAAGTGCTATACAGCTCTTGAAAGTGAGTCCATAGGTGTGTTCAGTGTTGTGGTGAGTGAAGTTGTCCACTCTGGGTCGGGTGCCTGATGGTTGAATAGTAATAATGATTCCTGAACCTAGTGGTATGAGGCTTAAGGTTCCTGTATCTCCTTCCTGAGGTAGCAGCAAGAAGAGAACATGGCCTGGATGGTGGGTGTCCTTGATGATGGGCACTACTTTTTTGAGGTAGCACTCCTTGTAGGTGTGCTCACTGGAGGAAAGGGCTTTTCCTGTGATGAACTGGGCTGAATCCACCCCTTTTTGTAGGCTTTTCAAATCCAAGGCATTGGTGTTTCCATATCAGGCCGCAATGCAACCAGAGAGGATACTCTGCACTGTGCATTTTGTAGAATTTTGTCAGTTTTAGATGACATGCCAAATCTGCACAAACTTCTGAAACAGTTAGGCACAGCCATGCCTTCCTTTAAATGGCATTTACAAGCTGGTCGCAGGACGGATCCTCGGAAATTCAAACATCAAGAATTTAAAATTACTGATTCTCTCCACTTCTGATCTCCCAGTGAGGACTAGCTCATTGACTCCCATTTAGAAACCATAGAAACACTACAGCACAGAAACAGGCCTTTTGGCCCTTCTTGGTTCTGCCTAGTCCCACTGACTTGCACACGGACCATATCCCTCCATACACCTCCCATCCATGTATCTGTCCAATTTATTCTTAAATGTTAAAAAATAGCCCGCACGTACCACCTCGTCTGGCAGCTCATTCCAATACTTCCACCATTCTCTGTGTGAAGAAACACCACCTAATGTTCCCTTAAACTTTTCTCCCTTCACCCTTAACCCTTAACCCATGTCCTCTGGTTTTTTTCTCCCCTTGCCTCTGGAAAAAGCCTACTTGCATTCACTTTATCTATACCCATCATAATTTTATATACCTCTATCAAATCTCCCCTCATTCTTCTACGCTCCAGGGAATAAAGTCCTAACCTATTCTGGGGAAGTCCAGAACAAGGGGTCACAGTTTGAGGGCCGAGATTAGGAAAAACTTCTTCACACAGAGAGTGGTGAATCTGTGGAATTCTCTGCCACAGGAAACAGTTGAGGCCAGTTCATTGGCTATACTTAAGAGGGAGTTAGATATGGCTCTTGTGGCTAAAGGGATCAGGGGGTATGGAGGGAAGGCTGGTACTGGGTTCTGAGTTGGATGATCAGCCATGATCATACTGAATGGTGGTGCAGGCTCGAAAGGCCAAATGGCCTAGTCCTGCACCTATTTTCTATGTTTCTATGTTTATTCAACCTTTCTCTGTGATTGAGTTTTTCAAGTCCCGGCAACATCCTTGTAAACCTTCTCTGCACTCTTTCAACCTTATTAATATCCTTCCTGTAATTTGGTGACCAAAACTGAACACAGTACTCCAGATTCGGCCTCACCAATGCCTTATACAACCTCATCATAACATTCCAGCTCTTATACTCAATACTTTGATTAATAAAGGCCAATGTACCAAAAGCTCTCTTTACGACCCTATCTACCTGTGACGCTACTTTTAGGGAAATTTGTATCTGTATTCCCAGATCCCTCTACTCTACTGATGTTTCTTCCTCCTGTAAACAATAATCTGCACTTTGGTTTTACTGACATTGAATGGCATCACTCAACAGATTTTCAGTCTCCCTCCGACACAAGTATAGAATCAATTACAAAGTTCACACAAATGAAGACGAACAACCAATGTCATACACAATTATAAAGCAAGTACAGCAGGGACCAAAGAACATAGCCTTGCTGATGGAGACTGTTGCCAATCCAAACTGACTGGGGTCTGCAAGTTGGGAAATCGAGGATTCAATTACATAAGGAGAAATTACTTTAGCCAGAGAGTGATGAATCTGTGGAACTCTTTGCCACAAACAGCTGTGGAAACCAAATCCTTATGCATATTTAAGGCAGAGGTTGATAAATTCTTGATTGATCAGAGCATGAAGGGATATGGGGAGAAGGCAGGAGATTGGGGCTGGAGGAAAGTTGGATCAGCCATGGTGAAATGGCAGAGCAGATTCAATAGGCCAAATGACCTAATTCTGCTCCTTTATCTTATGGTCTTGAAGCCTATTGATTAGTTTAGAGGGGATGATAGTACTGAATGCTGAGCTGTAGTCAATGAAGAGCATCCTGATGAATACATCTTCACTGTCCAGATGTCACAGAGCTCAGTAGAGAGCCAATAAAATGGTATTTGTAGTCGACCTGTTCTAGCAGCAGGCAAATTGGAGTGGATCCAAGTCATTCCTCAGGCAGGAGCTGATACGCTTCATGACAAACCTCTCAAAGTACTTATTCACAGCAGACACAATTGGTACCAGATGATCCTGATTACCATGTTTTTCTTGGGCACTGGTATGACTGAAACAGCTGTGTACCTCAGACTGCCAAAGTGACAGGTTAAGGATGTCAGTAAACACTCTAGCCAGTTGATTAGCACTGATTGTCAGTACTTAGCTAGGTACATTGTCTGGGCCAGATTCTTTTCATGGTTCACCATATTGCAGAATAAAATCACAAAGTCATTGGGGGATGTGGGAGTTCATGAAGGTGTTGGTCAAAGCAAGTATAGAGGGCATTGAGCTCATCTGGGAGTGAAACTATGTTATCACATATTGACACTGATCCCTCTAAGCTGCACAGGTGCGTGGCCACACAGTAACTGATATGCTCCCACATACATAGCCTTTGTTGCCGTGCAGCTGCAATTTTCTTTTATATAATGTAAATATAATTTTGAAATCTATGTTAATATAATTGTGAAATACCCAATTAATGAATATAATAAAGTCAAGTTTATTGTCATTTCGACCATAAGCTGCTGGTACAGTACACAGTAAAAACGAAACAACATTCCTCCAGGACCCTGGAGGAACTACACTAGACTATGCAAGACAGCACAAGGCTACACTAGACTACGTAAAACAACACAAAAACTGCACTAGACTACAGACTTGCACAGGACTACATAAAGTGCACAAAACAGTTCAGGGCAGTACAATAATTAATAAACAAGACAATAGGCACAGTAGAGGACAAATTACAATATAATAATAAATGATGTAGATGTCAGTCTAGACTAGTATTGAGCTGACAGATGGCTTGGGGGAAGAAATCCATAAATGTTCTAAATAATAAATGTACCTTGGAACATTTTAGTGTTTCACCTAGTTACATTGTCAGTGTTTCAGCTTGCCAGCCCACTGAACATCAACACTGTCTAGTCAAATTATTTTGCTTTTCTCATTGTGCTTGTCAGTCGTTTTGACTGCCTGACATTGTTTTCTGTGTAGTGAGCTGTGGTTTGTGTTTGTTTGATATGAAAAATTCTATATTCTGACTCATTTGGTAAGTAATCTTTCAAAGAAAATCAAATAAGAATTTTTAATTAAGAAATTGTTAGAACAAGGTTATTATTAATTTCAATAAAATTGCTTGCATGACCCTGGTTATTTTATTAAAATTATGATTTTTTTCAACTTACCTCGATAAATTTTTCAAAATAAAATAATTATTTTAGCATTCTCAAAATATTATTATTTTTAGTAGCCTAGGAATGTCAAAAAGAAAAGCAGAAGAGTTAAATGCCTTTTCAGATCAAAACAAAAAATAAAAAATTGCTGCTATTGTTACATAAGATACTGGCAATGTTGCATCCACCATTTGGGCAGAAGTGACAGTTGGGGGCGAATTCAGTAGTGGAAAAAAAGATAGAACGTAAGTTATATGACTTAAAACAACACCTTAACCAGAGAATTTATATATATATATGCAACTACCAAATTACTTAACCAGAAGAAATGTGGAAAGTTTGCACGTTAATTGAAACTCCAAAAAAGCATGAAGCAAGAGTGAAACAAGATGTGCAAAAGAAATCTCTCTCTGATACAGTCAAAATAGTAATTGATAACATTATCTTAGTAATTAAAATGAATGCTTTTTGCATTCTGTGGAAGTAATTCATGCTCATGTGGTCAAATATGTAAATATGCCAAAGAGGTGGCATTTGAATTTGACTGCATAAGCATTGTGCTTCAGAAACAGCTAATGGAAGAATTGCAGAAATCTGCTTTCCATACATTAATTGCTGATGAAGGTGCAGACATTTCTGTACAGAAAGTGTTAATTTTGACCGGAAAATGGAACTTCTTATATAAGGTAGTGTTTTATAGCTATTTTCAAACTATTGCATGTGACAGTATCACTATTGTGGAAGCAATTAAAAAAAATATATCAATTTTGATATTCAAAACATGGTGATATTTACATAAAATGGGGTAAATGCTATGCTTTTACAAGAAATAAAGTATCCATTTGAGCAACACTGCACTGCAAAACAGAAGGACCTGGGATTACACGATGCATAGAAAAAAGTATCAAATATGCATGATATAGAAACATTGCCATGAAGAATGTTCAGCAGGTCGCCAGCAGCTAGAAGAATTAGCTGATGCCATAGAATATGATCTTGTGTCTCTTACACCACAAAACAAAGTAAGATGGCTGTCAAGACATTTTACTACTATTGTTTTCATGAGGAATTACAAACGTTCGATCCAGTATTACAAAGAGCAAGTTAACGAGTGTAATGATCCAATCAACAACTACAGAGTGAATATTTTGACCAATCCACAACATTGAGTAGCATTCATTATCCTCAACAATCTTTTAGATCTGGCACCTCTTTGTAAATTCCTTTGAAAAGCTGTTTCAATACAATTGAAGGAGTGTAGTATGCAAAAGTATTTATTGAAGTGACAAAGTAAAAAATCTGCCTGAATCTACAAGTTCTGAAGTCGATACTGCACTGATTATTCGATTCATTCATTGTTTGTGTAATTACCTGAATAACAGATTTCATAATGATGAATTCAAAGAATGAGTTAAGACCCTGTTCTCTCGCAATCACAACCAATATTTAATTTTGAAAAGAGAATATTGTACAACTGACAAAAAAAAATGTATTACAAACTATGGTGTATTATTACAAACATTGTCTCAAAACTATCACAACACTGTGATTTCAAGTTTGTTGTTTCTGAGAAAATTAAGATTGGTTCAATTACATGTTTACTGATACAAGACCATAAGACATAGGAGCAGAATTAGGCCATTTGGCCCATCAAGTCTGTTCTGCCATTCAATCATGGCTGAATCCTTTTGTCTCCTCCTCAGCCCCACCCCCCACCTGGCCTCCACAGCTGCTCATAGTAATAAATTCTACAAATTCATCACCATCTAGTTAAAGACATTTCTCTGCATCTCTGCTTTAAATTGGATGGGTTGCACCTGAACTTGAGGGGGAGCAATATCCTTGCAGGTAGGTTTGCTAGCATGGTTCAGGAGGGTTTAAACTAACTTGCAAGGGGGATGGGATCTGGGGCGATAGAGCAGTGAAAGAAGTGCATAGAGTAAAGCCAGATCTAACATATAGAGAGGCTTTGAGGAAAGAGAAGCAGAATAAATGGTGTAAAAGTAGTAAGGTAGAAGGGCTGAAGTGTGTGTACCTCAATGCAAGAAGCATCAGGAACAAAGGTGATGAACTGAGAGCTTGGATACATACATGGAATTATGATGTAGTGGCCATTACAGAGACTTGGCCGGCACCAGGGCAGGAATGGATTCTCAATATTCCTGGATTTCAGTGCTTTAAAAGGGATGGGGGGGGGGGGGGAAGGGGAGGAGGGGTGGCATTACTGATCAGTGATACTAGTACAGATACAGAAAGGGTGGGTAATGTAGCAGGACCCTCTTTTGAGTCAGTATGGGTGGAAGTTAGGAACAGGAAGGGAGCAGTTACTCCACTGGGGGTATTCTATAGGCCCCCTGGTAGCAGCAGAGATACAGAGGAGAAGATTGGGAGGCAGATTTTGGAAAGGTGCAAAAATAACAGGGTTGTTATCATGGGTGACTTTAACTTCCTTAATATTACCTAAGGGAGTGAAGAAATCGGGTGTAAAAAATCTTTTTTTTTTAAACACTGCTCAGGGAGAAGGGTCTGCACTGCGCAGGCGCGTGATGTAGCGCGCCAAGGTTTAAAAGCAGACCACCATATACAGCGGGCAGCGGATTGAGAGGGAGCAGAGTGAGACAGCATTGAATAAACAGGCTTCGGTGAGAACAGGCAGAGGCCAGGGTAGGTTCCGGTAAGTTTTTTGTCCAGTTTGTTTAGAGTAGAGAGAATGCCAGGCAGGATGTTGGAATGCTCCTCTTGCAGGATGTGGGAAGTCAGGGAGCCCTCCGGTATCCCTGGCAACGACACCTGCAAGAAGTGCATCCAGCTGCAGCTCCTAACAAACCGCGTTAGGGAACTAGAGCAGGAGCTGGATGACCGCTGGATCATTCGGGAGAATGAGGAGATTATGGATAGTAGCTACAGGGAGGTAGTTACGCCAAAGGAGCACAGCACAGGAAATTGGATCACTTTCAGGCGAGGGAAGAGGAAAGGGCAGGCAGAGCAGGGTTCCCCTGTGACCATTCCCCTCAACAAGTATACTGCATTGGATACTGTTGGGGGGGATGACTTACCTGGGACAAGCTGCAGCAGCCAGATTTCTGGCACTGAGTCTGGTTCTACAGTGCAGGAGGGAGGGTGGAAAAAGAGGAGAGCGGTAGTGATAGGTAGTTAGAGGTGCAGATAGGAGGTTCTGTGGTCGTGACAGAGAATCCAGGATGGTTTGTTGCCTCCTGGGTGCCAGGGTCAAGGATGTCTCTGATCGCTTGCATGACATTCTGAAGTGGGAGGGTGATCAGCCAGATGTCGTGGTGCACATCGGTACCAATGACATAGCAAGGAAGAGTGAGGAGGTCCTGGAGAGTGAGTATAGAGAGCTTGGTAGGAAGTTGAAAAGCAGGATCTCGAGGGTGGTAATCTCAGGATTGCTACCTGTCCTACGTGCCAGTGAGGGTAAGAAAAGGATGCTCTGGAGGATGAACAAGTGGCTGAGGAACTGGTGTAGGGGACAGGGTTTCAGATTTCAGGATCATTGGGACCCCTTCTGGGGCAGGTGGGACCTGTACAAGAGAGACAGGTTACACCTAAACTACAAGGGGACCAATATCCTTTCAGGGAGGTATGTTAGTGCTATTGAGGAGGCTTTAAACTAGATTTGCAAGGGGATGGGAACCAGAGTGCCAGAGTGTGGCTGGGGTGAAAATAAATGATGTTAAAAGTTCAAGCAAAGCCGCAAATAGAAAGGTTGTGAGTGTGGTAAAAATCTTCTGAGGTGTATATATTTGGAGTATGCTAGGAGTATTGCGGGGAAGGCAGACGAGTTGAGGGCGTGGATTGACACGTGGAATTATGACGTTATAGCAATTAGTGAAACTTGGCTACAGGAGGGGCAGGACTGGCAGCTCAATATACCAGGGTTCCGATGTTTCAGATGTGATACAGGCAGAGGAATGAAAAGTGGGGTGTTAGCATTGCTTGTCAGGGAAAATGTTACAGCAGTGCTCAGGCAGGACAGGTTAGAGGGCTTGTCTACTGAGTCCTTGTGGGTGGAGCTGAGACAGGAAAGGTATGGCCACATTAGTGGGGTTGTATTATAGACCACCCAATAGTCAGTGAGAATTGGAGAAGCAAGTCTGCAGAGAGATAGCAGGCAACTGCAGGAAACATAAAGTTGTGGTGGTAGGGGATTTTAATTTTCCACTTACTGATTGGGACTCCCATACTGTTAGGGGTCTAGATGGGTTAGAGTTTGTAAAATGTGTTCAGGAAAGTTTTCTAAATCACTATATAGAGGTACCAATTAGAGAGGATGCAATATTAGATTTCCTATTAGGAAACGAGTTAGGACAAATGACGGAGGTGTGTGTAGGGGAGCACTTTGGTTCCAGTGATCATAACACCATTAGTTTCAACTTCATCATGGATAAAGATAGATCTGGTCCTAAGGTTGAGGTTCTAAACTGGAAGAAGGCCAAATTTGAAGAAATGAGAAAGGGTCTAAAAAGCATGGATTGGGACAGATTGTTCTCTGGCAAGGATGTGATCGGAAAGTGGGAAGCCTTCAAAGGAGGAATTTTGATAGTGCAGAGCTTGTATGTTCCTGTCAGGATTAAAGGCAAAGTGAATAGGAATAAGGAACCTTGCTTCTCAAGGGATATTGCAACTCTGATAAAGAAGAGAGAGAGTTGTATGACATGTATAGGAAACAGGGAGTAAATAAGGTGCTTGAGGAGTATAAAAAGTGCCAGAAAATATTTAAGAAGGAAATCAGGAGGGCTAAAGTAAGACATGAGGTTGCCTTGGCAGTCAAAGTGAGGGATAATCCAAAGAGCTTTTACAGGTATATTAAGAGTAAAAGGATTGTAAGGGATAAAATTGGTCCTCTTGAAGATCAGAGTGGTCGGCTATGTGTGGAACCAAAAGAAATGGGGGAGATCTTAATTGGGTTTTTTGCGTCTGTATTTACTAAGGAAACTGGCATGAAGTCTATGGAATTAAGAGAAACAAGTAGTGAGATCATGGAAACTGTACAAATTGAAAAGGAGGAGGTGCTTGCTATCTTGAGGCAAATTAAAGTGGATAAATCCCCAGGACCTCACAGGGTATTCCCTCCAATCTTAAAGGAGACTAGTGTTGAAATTGCAGGGGCCCTGGCAGATACATTTAAAATGTCAGTGTCTACGGGTGAGGTGCTGGAGGATTGGACAATGGCTCATGTTGTTCCGTTATTTAAAAAAGGCTCGAAAAGTAATCTGGGAAATTATAGGCCAGTAAATTTGACGTCGGTCGTGGGTAAGTTATTGGAGGGAGTACTAAGAGACAGAATCTACAAGCATTTGGATAGACAGGAACTTATTAGGGAGAGTCAACATGGCTTTCTGCGTGGTACGTCATGTTTGACCAATCTATTGGAGTTTTTCAAGGAGGTACCGGGAAAGTGGATGAAGGGAAGGCAGTGGATGTTGTCTACATGGACTTCAGTAAGGCCTTTGACAAGGTCCCGCATAGGAGGTTAGTTAGGAAAATTCAGTCGCTAGGTATACATAGACAGGTGGTAAATTGGATTAGATATTGGCTCAATGGAAGAAGCCAAAGGGTGGTAGTAGAGAATTGCTTCTCAGACTGGAGGCCTGTGACTAGTGGTGTGCCACAGGGATCAGTGCTGGGTCCATTGTTATTTGTCATCTATATCAATGATCTGGATGATAATGTGGTAAATTGGATCAGCAAATTTGCTGATGATACAAAGATTGGAGGTGTAGTAGACAGTGAGGAAGGTTTTCAAAGCTTGCAGAGGGACTTGGACCAGCTGGAAAAATGGGCTGAAAAATGGCAGATGGAGTTTAATACAGACAAGTGTGAGGTATTGCACTTTGGAAGGACAAACCAAGGTAGAACATACAGGGTAAATGGTAAGGCACTGAGGAGTGCAGTAGAACAGCGGGAGCTGGGAATACAGATACAAAATTCCCTAAAAGTGGCGTCACAGGTAGATAGGGTTGTAAAGAGAGTTTTTGGTACATTGGCCTTTATTAATCAAAGTATTGAGTATAAGAGCTGGAATGTTATGATGAGGTTGTATAAGCCATCGGTGAGGCCGAATCTGGAGTATTGTGTTCAGTTTTGGTCACCAAATTACAGGAAGGATATTAATAAGGTTGAAAGAGTGCAGAGAAGGTTTACAAGGATGTTGCCGGGACTCGAGAAACTCAGTTACAGAGAAAGGTTGAATAGGTTAGGACTTTATTCCCTGGAGCATAGAAGAATGAGGGGAGATTTGATAGAGGTATATAAAATTATTATGGGTATAGATAGAGTGAATGCAAGCAGGCTTTTTCCACTGAGGCAAGGGGAGAAAAAAACCAGAGGACATGGGTTAAGGATGAGGGGGGAAAAGTTTAAAGGGAACATTAGGGGGGGCTTCTTCACACAGAGAGTGGTGGAAGTGAGCTGCCAGACGAGGTGGTAAATGCAGGTTTTTTTTAATATTTAAGAATAAATTGGACAGATACATGGATGGGAGATGTATGGAGGGATATGGTCCATCTGCAGGTCAGTGGGACTAGACAGAAAATGGTTCGGCACAGCCAAGGAGGGCCAAAAGGCCTGTTTCTTTGCTGTAGTTTTTCTATGGTTTTCTATGATTTCTATTGATTGGCACCTGATTACTTCCAAGGGTTTAGATGGGGCAGAGTTTGTTAAGTGTGTCCAGGATGGGCCGACTAGGAGGAATGCTATACTAGACCTAGTACTAGGCAATGAACTGGGTCAGGTCACAAATCTCTCAGTGGGTGAGCATCTGGGGGACAGTGACCACTGCGCCCTGGCCTTCAGCATTATCATGGAAAAGGATAGAATCAGAAAGGACAGGAAAATTTTTAATTGGGGAAGGGCAAATTATGAGGCTATAAGGCTAGAACTTGCGGGTGTGAATTGGGATGATGCTTTTGCAGGGAAATGTACTACGGACATGTGGTCGATGTTTAGAGATCTCTTACAGGATGTTAGAGATAAATTTGTCCCAAGTGCTAGGCTGACTTGGAAAGGTCCAGTAATGGTTGGAATGTGGCAGTGGGGTCCAGGCTTAGAGTGTATTGAAGCAACAGAGCCCAGGTGTGAGGACGACCCAGTGCTTGGAAAATTTAAATACCAGGTTAAATGAATTGAATTGAAAAGGCTGGGTGCTGGGGACTAGAGGTAAAGGTTGAGCCCATTCTGCTCACTATTCCACAGCATTTACTCTGCTCTCCGCAGTGCTGAGGCTGTAGCCTGCTCCAGGTTTCGAGTCTATGAGCTTTGCGACAATTTGCCCCACTGTGTGATGAACTGAGGCTGAGGCTGCGGGCCTACTCAGGCAGCTCTGGTCTTTATGTTATGGACTCACTTAACCATATAACAATTACAGCACAAAAACAGGCCGTCTCGGCCCTACTAGACCGTGCCGAACTCTTACTCTCACCTAGTCCCACCGACCTGCACTCAGCCCATAACCCTCCATTCCTTTCCTGTCCATATATCGATCCAATTTAACTAAAAATGACAACATCGAACCTGCCTCAACCAGTTCTGCTGGAAGCTCGTTCCATACAGCTACCACTCCCTGAGTAAAGAAGTTCCCCCTCATGTTACCCCTAAACTTTTGCCCTTTAACTCTCAACTCATGTCCTCTTGTTTGAATCTCCCCCACTCCCAATGGAAAAAGCCTATCCACGTCAACTCTATCTATCCCCCTCATAATTTTAAATACCTCTGTCAAGTCCCCCCTTAACATCCTATGCTCCAAAGAATAAAGACCCAACCTGTTCAACCTTTCTCTATAACTTAGGAGATGAAACCCAGGCAACATTTTAGTAAATCTCCTCTGTACTCTCTCAATTTTATTGACATCTTTCCTATAATTCGGTGACCAGAATTGTACACAATACTCCAAATTTGGCCTCACCAATGCCTTGTACAATTTCAACATTACATCCCAAATCCTATACTCAATGCTCTGATTTATAAAGGCCAGCATGCCAAAAGCTTTCTTCACCACCTTATCCACATGAGATTCCAGCTTCAGGGAACTATGCAGCATTATTCCTAGATCACTCTGTTCTATTGCATTCTTCAATGCCCTATCATTTACCATGCATGTCCTATTTTGATTAGTCCTACCAAAATGTAGCACCTCACATTTATCACCATTAAACTCCATCTGCCATCTTTCAGCCCACTCTTCTAAGTGGTCTAAATCTCTCTTCAAGCTTTGAAAACCTACTTAGTATCATCTGCATACTTACTAATCCAATTTACCACCCCATCATCCAGATCATTAATATATATGACAAACAACATTGGACCCAGTAGAGATCCCTGAGCCACACCACTAAACACCATCCTCAAATCTCACACAGTTATCCACCACTACTCTCTGGCGTCTCCCATTCAGCCACTGCTGAATCCATTTTACTACTTCGATATTAATGTCTAACGATTGAACCTTCCTAACTAACCTTCCGTGTGGAACCTTGTCAAAGGCCTTACTGAAGTCCATATAGACAACATCCACCGCTTTACCCTCGTCAACTTTCCTAGTAACCTCATCAAAAAATTCAATAAGATTTGTCAAACAAGTCTGCTCTGCCATTCCATCATGGCTGATTTATTATCTCTCTCAACCCAATTCACATGCCTTTTCCCCGCAACTTTTGACAACATGACTCAAATGCAACCTCCTGTGGCAATGAATTCCACAGTTTCACTGCCTTCTGGCTAAAGAAATTCCTCCTCATCTCTGTTCTAAAGGGACGTCCCTCTATTCTGAGGTAATGCCCTCTGGCCCTAGACTTCCTCACTATATAAAACATCTTCTCTGCATCCACTCTATCTGGACCTTTCTATTATATTCTAGTCCTCTCAAAATGAATGCTAACATTACATTTGCCTTCCCTACACCAACTCAACCTGCAAGTGAACCTTTAACAAGTTTGCATGAGGACATCCAAGTCCTTTCGCACCAGGATTTTTTAGTTTTTGCCCAGTTTAGAAAATACTCTACACTTCAGTTCTGAATGCTGCTGCTTGCTTTACTGTTTGCACGATTTCTGTTTCTTTTTTGCTCCGTGCACATTGGGTTCCGGTTTGGTCGCCGGCTGCTCGACCATGGTTTTTGGTCAGGCACCGGATGCTCAGAGAGATTCGGCGGGGGGCGGGCGCCTGGGGGCCGTAGTCGAGTGGTCGGCGATTTAGGCCGGCTCCTCCACCGGACTTAAGTTTGGTGAGGAGTGTGAGGACACCCAGCAGGACTAAAAAAAAAATGACCTGACAAAGGACGGATGAGCTCCTTGTGAGCCAACGGCCATCTTCCGTGGAAGAGATTAAAGCCACGTATCTACGAATCTTCCGTGGAAGAGATTAAAGCCACGTATCTACGAATCGTATGCTATGCACCTAGTCCCTCCCCATGGATCTCCCACCCAGCACTTACCCCTGTAAGCGTAAGTGCTACACCTGTTCTTACACCTCCTCTCTTGCCACCATTCAGGGCCCCAAACAGTCCTTCCAGGTGAGGCAACACTTCACTTGTGAGTCTGTTGGGGTCAACCATTGCATCCGGTGCTCCCGGTGCGGCCTCCTCTACATCAGTGAAATCCCACGCAGATTGGGGGACCGCTTCGTCGAGCACCTCCGCTCCATCCGCCACAACAGACAGGATCTCCCGGTTGCCACCCACTTCAACTCTGCTTCCCATTCCCATTCGGATACGTCCATACATGGCCTCCTCTCCTGCCATGATGAGGCTAAACTCAGGTTGGAGGAGCAACACCTCATATGCCATCTAGGTAGTCTCCAACCCCTTGGTATGAACATAGAATTCTCCAACTTCCGGTAATTCCCTCCCCCTCCCTTCCCTATCCCTATTTCACTCTGCCCCCTCCCTCAGCTGCCTATTCCTTCTTCACCTTTCCTGCCTATCACCTCCATGCTTCCCATACCCCACCCCTTTATCTTTCCCCTTACTGGCTTTTCAGCTGGAACCTACTGGCCTTCTCCAACCCACCCTCCCCCCATCTTCTTAATAGGGCCTCTGCCCCTTCCCTCTTCAGTCCTGACGAAGGGTTCCAGCCGGAAATGTCGACTGATCGTTTCCACGGATGCTGCCCAACCTGCTGAGTTCCTCCAGCGTATTGTGAGTGTTGCATATTTTGCCCCGTTAATCCATCAAATATAAGATCTTTCGAAAATATCTGAATTGATATGGGGGGCAAGAATGGGGAAAAAGAATGGAGAATAAAAAAGCATCACTGCGGAGCCTATGGAAGAGAGAAGTACAACGCGTGGCACTCCTACACATGCGTGTGGCGGTGAAGCTGACGCAGGGCCTCATGTAGGCGAAGCAGCAAATATGATAAAGATTCTGGAAGAGATACGGGAAGTCCAAAAAGATATAAAACAGCACCTCAATGATATAAAGTCAGAGCTCACCAACGTCAATCAGAAAATAGCTGTGGCAGAGACTTGAATTGAGAAGGTGGAAGATCGTGTGCAAAACATGGAACAGATACTAAGTAAGACAAGAAAAATATTAAATCAACAGGAAAGCAAATTGCTTGACCAGGAGGGAAGATCGCCACAGAAAAATATCAGGATTTATAATGTTCCCGAAGGAGCGGAGGGTTTGTCGATGATGGACATTGTAGACGAGCTGCTGCAGGGAGCGCTGGAGATTCCCCTGACTATGGAGATCGAAATTGAGAGGGCGCATCGTTCGCTCGTTCCCCGGCCTCCTGGAGACAGAGAAGGTAAACCGCGCTCAGTACTACTTAAATTCCTTCGATTCAAGAGCAAGGCAGAGGTTCTACGAAGGGACTGGGGTAAGAAGAGGGTCTTTTGGAACGGGAAGTTAATATACTTCGATCATGATTACGCCCCGGCAGTCCTACAGAAACGGAAGGAATACTCCGAAGCAAAACGAATATTAAAGCAAGGAAAGATTAAATTCCAAACCCCACACCCTGCTAAACTGAGGGTATTTTACCAGGAAGGGATACGACTATATCAGACGGTGGAAGAGGAGACTACAGACATGAAGAACAGAGAACTGCCCATTAGCGTGGACAAACCAAGGGAAAGTCTGGCTGAGCAGTTATCCCGATCTGCTTGGGAATTACTAAGAGTACCTAGAAAGCAGGGGACGGGAGCAGGATGAGAGAAGGATACAGGTATTAGGAAGAGACTGTGAGTTCTCCGAGGGCAGCCCTCACCTCCTCCAGAAGAGCCATAAGGTTTGGCGAACTTTAAAAGTGCTAATAAACTAAACAGAAGCAAAAATAGACGGTGGCATACCCATCTCAAGAAATACGTACAAACATTTGTATTATAATGTGGATTTTATATTACTCAGTTTTTAAAAAATCATTTATTCATTCCTTTATCCCCACCTAAATGAGAATATATACATGGCAGAAATACACAGGGAAATCAATTCCGTGTAATGGACATAGTTTTTTTTACTTACTTTCATAGGTACTGCAACGGGGGCCCTCAACTCACAGGTAGGAGGGGCTATCCCCCACGGCTAGACTTTTCTTCTGGCTCAACCCAGAGTCATCTAGAGACCCCAGCCTAGGAATCACACCTTCTTCACCTTTTTTTTAATTATTCGTGTTCCCTGGCTCTTATTTGTTCAGGAGCAGATCGATTAAGTTGTATTCTGCAAATTTCAATGATATACTAAGACAAATACACATGGCTACGGACAAAGTAAAATTCATTTCTTTTAGTGTCAATGGGCTGTTGAATCCAGTCAAGCGCAGTAAAATTCTATCATAAATAAAAAAAAGAACAAGCCTATGTAGTATATTTGCAGGAAACTCACTTAAGTGATAATGAGCATGGAAAATTAAAGAGAATGGGCTTCACTAATATCTTTTTCTCCTCATATAAATCAGGACATAGAAGAGGAGTTGCTATTCTTATCGCAAACAAGCTAAATTTTGAAAACGTATTCGAAATGCAAGATAAGGAGGGCAGATATATTCTGGTAAAGGGGAATAAGGATGGAAATTCAGTTACTTTACTGAATTTAAAGTTAGGCACAGGAGTACATTCAGCCACAGACTCATTCCACCGAGATGAAACACTGAGCGTCATAGGAAGTCATTCCTGCCTGTGGCCATCAAACTTTACAACTCCTCCCTTGGATGGTCAGACACCCTGAGCCAATAGGCTGACACGAGGAATCCTGCAGATGCTGGAAATTCAAGCAACACACATCAAAGTTGCTGGTGAATGCAGCAGGCCACGCAGCATCTCTAGGAAGAGGTACAGTCGGCGTTTCGGGCCGAGACCCTTCGTCAGCACTAACTGAAGGAAGAGCTAGTAAGAGATTGGAAAGTGGGAGGGGGAAGGGGAGATCCAAAATGATAGGAGAAGACAGGAGGGGGAGGGATGGAGCCAAGAGCTGGACAGTTGATTGGCAAAAGGGATGTGAGAGGATCATGGGACAGGAGGCCCAGGGAGAAGGAAAGGGGGGGGGGGGACCCAGAGGATGGTCAGAGGGACAGAGGGAGAAAAAAGAGAGAGAGAGAAAGAATGAGTGTATATAAATAAATAATGGATAGGGTACGAGGGGGAGGTGGGGCAATAGCGGAAGTTTGAGAAGTCAATGTTCATGCCATCAGGTTGGAGGGTACCCAGACGGAATATAAGGTGTTGTTCCTCCAACCTGAGTGTGGCTTCATCTTTACAGTCGAGGAGGCCATGGATAGACATATCAGAATGGGAATGGGATGTGGAATTAAAATGTGTGGCCACTGGGAGATCCTGCTTTCTCTGGCAGACACAGCGTAGGTATTCAGCAAAACGATCTCCCACACAAGTGCTACACATGCCCTTACACTTCCTCCCTTACCACCATTCAGGGCCCCAGACAGTCCTTCCAGGTGAGGTGATACTTCACCTGTGAGTCGGGTGGGGTGATATACTGCGTCCAGTGCTCTCAATGTGGCCTTCTATATATTGGCGAGACCCGACGCAGACTGGGAGATAGTTTTTTTTCCCCCCCTCTCCCTTTTCCTTCTCCCTGGGCCTCCTGTCCCATGATCCTCTCATATCCCTTTTGCCAATCAACTTTCCAGCTCTTGGCTCCATCCCTCCCCCTTCTGTCTTGTCCTATCATTTTGGATTTACCCCTCCCCCTCCCCCTCCCACTTTCAAATCTCTTACTAGCTCTTCCTTCAGTTAGTCCTGACAAAGGGTCTCGGCCTGAAACGTCGACTGTACCTCTTCCTAGAGATGCTGCCTGGCCTGCTGCGTTCACCAATAGGCTGGTCCTGGACTTACTTCCTGGCATAATTTACATATTATTATTTAATTATTTATGGTTTTATATTGCTGTATCTATACTCTATTCTTGGTTGGTGCAACTGCAATGGAACCCAATATCCCTCGGGATCAATAAAGTATGACCATGACTATTTACGCACCCCCAGGAAGTGATATTAGTCTCTTCCAGAAAATTACTAATATTGCGGTAACGGAAACAGAAGGTCTCTTGATATGTGAGGGAGACTTAAATTTACAATTACAACCAAAGTTAGACTCTTCCAATAGAAAGATTTATGAAACAAAGTCCTTACATAAGAAAGTTAACGCTCATTTTGAGGATGTTGGTCTAATTGATATATGGAGGGATCTTTTCCCCGACAGAAGGGATTACACTCATTATTCTGCCACCCATTCTGTATATACAAGAATAGACTATTTCATAATATTTGGAAAAGATAGAGACAAAATAATCACCTGTGGAATTGGGACAATAGATGTTAAGTGACCATGCACCTATAAATTTATCTGTTGATTTTGACCTCCAACCAAAGAATACTATTGGCAACTAAATACAAGTCTACTCAATGATCCCTATTGTAAGGAACAAATTAAAAAAGAAATTGGTCTTTACTTAGAATTCAATGATAATGGAGAGGTTTCACCTCCCATTCTATGGGATACTCTGAAGGCTGTCTTAAGAGGGAAAATTATCGCGATATCTTCATATAAGAAAAAAATAAGGAATAAAACATTAGAGGAATTACAAAATAAGATGAAAGAACTAGAAAAAAAAACACAAATTGAGTTTGACACAGGATACACTAGCAGAAATTTTAAAAATTAGGAATGAAATTAATAGTTTGGCCACACAAGAAATCAGAAAAAATTTAATGTTTCTGAAACAGAGACACTATGAAAGTGGATCTAAATCTATGAAAATACTGGCGTGGAAACTAATAAAAAAGATAGCAGAAAATACAATTCATAGAATTAGGGATCCAAGAACAAAAGTGATAAAAAAAAAAGTCAAGTGAAATTCAAGAAGCTTTTGAAATGATTTACAAAACTCTATATTCCAAAGTTTCAGGGGGAAGCATAACCCAAATTGACACCTTCCTGAATTATTTAGAGTTACCCACTTTAAGCCAAGAACAAAATAGAACGATGACTGCTGACACAACTGAAGCTGAACTAAAAACTGCAATTAGCAGGTTTAAATTAAGCAAGTCACCAGGATCAGATGGATGTATGGCAGAGTAGTATAAAGAGTTTAGAAGTGAGTTAATTCCTATTTTACTCCCCACACTGAATGATAACATGGAATGTGGGTCATTTAGACTGTTCTTAATGTGGATTATAGAATATTTACCTCCATCATGGACCAAACGATTAGAAGAGTTTCTACCCACACTGATACATAATGATCAGACAGGTTTTATACAACAATGCCAAACACAAGACAATATATGAAGGGCACTTCACATTACGAATCATATAAAAAATGAAATTGAAGCAATTGTGATAAGCGTAGACACTGAAAAGGCATTTGATTCGGTTAATTGGAATTCTCTTTACAGAGTTTTACATAGATTTGGTCTACATGACACAATTATTAAAACTATACAGGCACTATACGACAATCCTACTGAACATAGAACATAGAATAGTACAGCACAGTACAGGCCCTTCGGCCCACAATGTTGTGCCGACCCTCAAACCCTGCCTCCCATATAAGCCCCCACCTTAAATTCCTCCATATACCTGTCTAGTAGTCTCTTAAACTTCACTAGTGTATCTGCCTCCACCACTGACTCAGGCAGTGCATTCCACGCACCAACCACTTTCTGAGTGAAAAACCTTCCTCTAACATCCCCCTTGAATTTCCCACCCCTTACCTTAAGCCATGTCCTCTTGTATTGAGCAGTGGTGCCCTGGAGAAGAGGCGCTGGCTATCCACTCTATCTATTCCTTTTATTATCTTGTACACTTCTATCATGTCTCCTCTCACCCTCCTTCTCTCCAAAGAGTAAAGCTCTAGCTCCCTTAATCTCTGATCATAATGTATACTCTCTAAACCAGGCAGCATCCTGGTAAATCTCCTTTCCGATGCTTCCACATCCTTCCTATAGTGAGGTGACCAGAACTGGACACAGTACTCCAGGATTAAAATCAATGGATATTTATCTAATAGTTTTACCCTAGAAAGGGGCACAAGACAGGGTTGTGCATGGTCACTGCTACTCTTCGCATTATATCCGGAACCATTAGCTCAATACATCAGACAAAATGAAGGTATCAGGGGAATTACTATTAAAGGGATAGAGCATACATTGGCCTGTTAGGCAGATGACATTTTGATCTATCTAGGTCAACCAACATACTCTTTACCTAAGTTGATGCAATCCTTTGAACAATATGGCCAATTATCAGGATACAAGATTAACCTAGATAAAACCCAATGACTTTCATATGTTACGTACCCCATAACTGGGTTGCCAAAACAGCAGAAATGGACCACTTGGTTGGAGTCTGGTTTAACAGAAACTAATAAAGTTTTATTAAAGAAATAAGTAACACAGTACTCTAATCGTAAGGATATAAATGCAACAGGTTAATAACGACGAAACACAGATGTACACAGAACTAGGGTAATTGGAATCAACCAAGCTCTATCGCAGTCTAGGGGTAAAATGATCAGTCTCAAGTGACGCAGAGTTCAGTTCAGCTTAGTACAGTTCGCAGTAATCACTGTTGTGCCGTTGGAGAGACAGAGAGAGAGAGAATGCAAATTTTGATTCAAACAGACCTTTGATGTTCTTCGCAGTTAGCTTTCGGGCGAACCCTTTTGAGTCTTCTGTGCTCACCGACTGTGACCCCTCCGTTCCAGATACGACCGTTCTTCCGCGGTGAACCCGGCACCCAGGCAAGGGCGGACACACACACCAGGTTCCCGCCGATCGTCCCTTTTCACCCTGTGCGTCTATGGTCGGTTCCCGCGACAAGACCTCCAAACTCCCACAAACTTGTGGGGGCACACCGCTCTTCCAGGGTCTCGTTATCTCGTGATCTCGTGGTGTGTGTCGTACCTTAGCGAATCTGTTCTTTTTATCTCCCTGCTGGGGTATCGCCTGTCCATCAAACTTCACACAGTTCAGGTTCAAAGCAACCGGTCTGTCAATATTCTGAAGTGTGTTTCTTTCTCGTTAATCTCTCTCTTATTAGCATTTTGAATGTTTCTCCATTGTCTCTCTTATCTCTCTCATCAGCATCAATCTTCTGATAACTTGGTTTGTCTATAGCCCACCAAGGGAAATTGCAAGTAGATATCCTTGGGCATGGCAAACAGTCCGTCAAGTATTTGGGCATCATTATGCCAAAAGATTTGGCAAGATTATCAGAATGCAATTAGAAGATATAACAAGATGGAACCTAATTCCTTTTCTTGGTTTCAGTTCAAGGATTGAATCTATTAAAATGAATATACTACCCAGACTACTATATCTCTTTCAGACCCTAACAAAATCAACCAAAATCTGGATCTGGATGATAATGTGGTAAATTGGATCAGCAAATTTGCTGATGATACAAAGATTGGAGGTGTAGTGGATGGTGAGGAAGGTTTTCAAAGCTTGCAGAGGGACTTGGACCAGCTGGAAAAATGGGCTGAAAAATGGCAGATGGAGTTTAATACAGACAAGTGTGAGGTATTGTACTTTGGAAGGACAAACCAAGGTAGAACATATAGGGTAAATGGTAAGGCACTGAGGAGTGCAGTAGAACAGAGGGATCTGGGAATATGGATACAAAATTCCCTAAAAGTGGCGTCACAGGTAGATAGGGTCGTAAAGAGAGTTTTTGGTACATTGGCCTTTATTAATCAAAGTATTGAGTATAAGAGCTGGAATGTCATGATGAGGTTGTATAAGGCATTGGTGAGGCCGAATCTGGAGTACTGTGTTCAGTTTTGGTCACCAAATTACAGGAAGGATATTAATAAGGTTGAAAGAGTGCAGAGAAGGTTTACAAGGATGTTGCCAGGACTTGAGAAACTCAGTTACAGAGAAAGGTTGAATAGGTTAGGACTTTATTCCCTGGAGCGTAGAAGAATGAGGGGAGATTTGATAGAGGTATATAAAATTATGATGGGTATAGATAGAGTGAATGCAAGCAGGCTTTTTCCACTGAGGCAAGGGGAGAAATAAACCAGAGGACATGGGTGAAGGGGGAAAAGTTTAAAGGGAACATTAGGGGGGGCTTCTTCACACAGAGAATGGTGGGAATGTGGAATGAGCTGCCAGACGAGGTGGTAAATGCAGGTTCTTTTTTAATATTTAAGAATAAATTGGACAGATTCATGGATGGGAGGTGTATGGAGGGATATGGTCCGTGTACAGGTCAGTGGGACTAGGCAGAAAATGGTTCGGCACAGCCAAGAAGGGCCAAAAGGCCTGTTTCTGTGCGGCAGTTTTCTATGGTTCTAAAATCAATTCAATGAATGGAACAAGATGCTATCAAGATATATATGGCAAGGTAAAAGGCCTAGGGTTCGTCTCAAAACTTTGCAATTAGCCAAGGAAAAGGGGGGATGGGGCCTACCTTCTCTTAGAGATTATTATTTTGCAGCACAGTTGAGAGCCGTGATATGCCGGTGCAACCCATCATATGACACTCAATGGAAAAACATTGAGCAGAAGATACTTTCCATCCCCCATACAGGCAATTTTGGCTGATGATAACCTACAAAGTTACATATATAATATTGACAATCCGTGGGTGAAATGGACTCTTAAAATATGGGAAACTATTATAAAAGAATATAAACTAGAGAGAGACATCGCAATTCTTAAATGCTGTGCATATGACTCGGATTTTATGCCAAATAAACTGGATGCTAGATTTAAGGACTGGACAGCTAAAGGAATAACAGCTATTTGCAATATAATGAAAGAAGGAACACTGTTCAGTTTTGAAATGCTCAAAGAGAAACACTTATTAGAAAAACAAGACTTTTACTGGTTTTACTGGTATTTACAGATGCGACAGTATGTTAATAGGATGGTTATGTACATGTATATGTCTGATAAGAGCTATTTAGAAAAGCATATAATTCAGACAACGGTAGTAGAATAAATCCAAGTGTGTATAAGGGTTTCTCAAATCTTAAAACACATTCAACTTCATACATTAAAACAAAATGGAGAAGGAAGGAGGGATAATAATATCTGAGGAAGACGGGACAATAATATGGAGGTATCAATGGAAGTGTACCAGTTCACAGAAATAGAGGGAGTTCGGGTGGAAAAACTTGATAAGATATTTTATTACACCCTCTCAGAAATCCCATTATGATAGTACCCCCTGCTTGCTGGAGAAATTGTGGAAATCAAACTGCAAACCATTATCATATTTTCTGGGAATGCCCTGTTATCAAAGACTATTGGAGTGGATACATAATGCCCTACAAGACATCTTTAAATGTGAAATTCCCTTCAACAGTAAGACCATATATTTTGGGTATATACCTCAAGAATGGTTGAAAAGAGATAAATATTTAATGAATGTACTGCTGGTGGCTGGTAAAAAGAGCCTTACCAGGAAAAGGTTATCACAGGAGAGCCCAACTTTAGATGTATGGATGGAAATTACAATGGACATTTACAAAATGGAGAAGATAACAGCATCTGTTAATCATAAGTTGGAACAATTTTATTCATACTGGAAAAAATAGTTTAACTACATAACACCTCATAGGCCTGATTTTATTCTCACATGTCAATGAATATGTTGTTAAAAAAAAGATCACTCCCTACTCTGTACATAGTTTTCTTCTTTCGATTGTTCTTTCTTTCCTCTCCTTTCTATAAGTGTATACCTCAGATAAATATTATGTGGAGATTTGTGACAAATATGATTATATGATATACCTATACAGTATCTGAAATACATCTTATGGAAATGTTTGTCTGATGATGAAATTCAATAAAAAAATAAATTACAAAAAAAAGGAAGATTAAAACACATATTATTCTTACCCAGATCCAAAATTTCTAAATACACTGAAATAAATGTTACTGTTGGTACACAACTTACCCTGCTCTGCCCATTATGAACTAGATTTTCTGCAGAATAACAAATATCTGTTGGACTGTTGTTTGCTCCATGATCATTCCAATCTTCTTTCTGTTCCCAGATTTGATGTCCTCTGGAAGAAACAATTTCATACAAAAAATGAAACAAATGTTTTTAAGTAATTCATTGATAAGAAAGGTTTATTATAAGAAAGGCTTAGAGGCATTTAATCCAAATCCTGGGACACTAAACTAGCTTTGTTGGACATCTTGGAAGCCATGGATCAGTTGGGCTGAGGGAACTGATTCTGTGCTGTATTACCCTATTAATATTAATGCACACTGACCTGGAATTTTCTAGATATAAAGAAACTGCTAGTTATGCAGTTACCTGGGGTAGATTCCCTGCAAAAACTTCTGAATGAAACTTCTCATGGCAAACAAGCCTAGCAAGTGGATTAAGAAGTGAAAGGAGCCACTTAAAACACCTAAACTCCAGCAGAGTGGCCATTTTGGAGCAAGTGTGATTTTAAAATGCTGTGTTTGAAGTATAAGTGTTGAAGTGACAGAGCATTGTTACCTTAGTGGTTAAGAGATGGCAAGTCAAGGCAGTTCTTACTAACCACACAACACGGATGGAGCTAAAATTGGACTCACTGAGGTGTATTTGTGATGCTTTACAGACAGGAGCTTTAGTGAGGTGGTTAATCAAAAGGTTCAGACAACAGGTCACCACACTGGAAAGGCAGAAATGGCAGATGGAGTACAGGACTTCCACTTAGCCATTCCTTTCAATAACAAGTGGATGCTATAGGGTAGCTGGGTGAGAGCAGGAGATGGCCTTTAAGAGGAGAGCAACTTCAGCTGCCAAGTTTGTGGCACAACAGGCTCTGATGCGAGAGAAGGAGAGGTACAGTGTTAGGAGATATTACACCCACTACATCTCCTTCCCAAGATCAAGAATGTCTCTGAGTAAGTACAGAACCTTCTCAAGAAGGAGGGCAAGCAGTTAGAGATCATTTTACACAATTACATAGATGGAAAAAGAGATGAGGTCCTTCAGAGTGTATACAGGGAGTTAAGGAAAAATAAAAGAAATAGGACCTCTAGGGTTGTAATATCCTCTTGCACACACAAGTAGTAATAGGAGGAAATGACAGATAAGTGCATGGCTGAGGAACAGTTGCAGGAGGGGGGGATTCAGGTTCTTGGTCCACCAGAATTTCTTCCAGTGCAGAGGCATCCTGTACACAAGGGACCTGAACTGGAAGGGGAAAAATCAATAGCTTGGTGGAGAGATTTACTAAAGCTACTCAAGAGATTTAAACCAGTCTGGATGGAGCTGATACCCAAAGTAACAGATGAAAAAATATTGAGGTAAAAAATGAGCAAGTCAGGTAGCAGGCCAGGCAAGGCAGGGAGAATGAGTGAGCTGCCAGACGAGGTGGTAAATGTGGGTTCTTTTTTAACATTTAAGAATATATTGGACAGATACATGGATGGGAGGTGTATGGAGGGATATGGTCCGTGTGCAGGTCAGTGGGACTAGGCAGAAAATGGTTCGACACAGCCAAGAAGGGCCAAAAGGCCTGTTTCTGTGCTGTAGTTTTTCTATGGTTTCTATAAAGTTGGTCTGATAACTTAAATGCATTTATTTTAAAGCAAGAAACTTGACAGGTAAGCCAGACGAACTTGGGTCATGGATTGGCACGGGGGATAATATTATAGCTATTATAGGTTGATTACAAGAGACTTTCAGGAGGTAAAGGGATATCTGGTGATTATAGAATCAAAGTTATTGAGCAATGGGCAGGAATGCAGCTTAATGGCCCAAGATATAGAAGCTACAGCTGTGATAAAGATAGAGGTAAGAGAGGAGCGGGGGGTGGTGCAAGAGTTACATTTGTGATTACAAAGAACATCACATCAGCACTTCGAGAGGATATTCCTGGGGGACTGCCCAGTGTGGCTACATATGTAGAATTTTAGAGTGAAATATGTAGAAGTAAATGCGATCACATTGATATGATGAGATTATGCTGTTGGTCCTCCACCCATAGTCAGAAGGAATTAGAGGAGCAATATGTAGATAAATCATAGATAGATGTAACCATGACAGAGTTGTCCCTGTAGCTGATTTCAACCTCCCTAACTCCCCTGACGTTGACTGTTACATGCCATACTGTTAAGGTATTAGATGGAACAGAATTTCTTAAATGCATCCAGGAATGTTTTCTGAGAATCCTCTGCCTCTACCACCGCCAATTCTGTATCCAATTGGGCTGCTCACATGTTCTAACCTTTCACACCAACCTACCCTGCATGACCTTGGCAAAGGCTTGTCAATAAAGACTACTGCCCTTCCCTTGTCACCTCTTGTGGTCACCTCTTCAAAAAAAACATCATGAGACTTAATTAATTTCCCACACAAAAAGCCATGCTGACTATTCTTTGCCAGCCATTGTCCTTCCAAATGCAAATAAATCACATCATTCAGCAGCTGAATGTTGCTCCTCTTAAGAAATGGCTTTTGACCTCCCTTTCAAAAATGAAGCTCTGCAAGTGGGTGATATGTCAGTGGGGAATACACTTCGGACCTGTCACCATAATTATTTAGTTATTGTTCAGACCAAACATCATAGCGGAAAGAATGTGATCTAAGTGACTTTGATTAAGGAATGACTGTTGGTGGCAGACAGGTTGATTAGAGTACGTCAGAAACTGCTAATCTCCTAGGATTTTCATGCACAAGTCTCTAGAGTTTACTGAAAAAAGCATAAAAACAAAATTCATCCAGTGAGCAGCAGTTCTATGGGGAAAATGCCTTGTTAATGAGACACCTTAAAGGATAATGGCCAGATTGGGGCAAACTGACAGGAAGACGACAAGAGCTCAGATAACCAGTTCCACTCATAACGCCCATTTGCACTAACATCATTGAGAGGAAGGTCATGGCCAGAATCAACACTTGCCTAAGAAAGAATCAGGACATGCTGCAAATTGCCATAAGACCATCGAGTCTGATCCTTTTTTTTCCCTCCTCGGCCCCACTCCCTGGCTTTCTCCCCATAACCTTTGATATCTGGCCTCCATTGCTGCCTGTGGTAACAAATTCCACAAATTCACCACCCTCTGACTAAAGAAATGTATTCGCATCTCTGTTTTAAATAGACGCCCCTCTTCCCTGAGGCTGTGCACACTTGTCCTAGACTCGCCCACCATGGAAAACATCCTTTCTACTCTGTCTAGCCCTTTTAAAATTTGAAAGGTTTCAATGAGATCCCCCCCCCCATCCTTCTAAATTCCAGCGCGTACAGGCCCAGAGCCATCAAACGTTCTGCAAGTGATAACCCTATCATTCCCGGAATCATCCTTGTGAACCGCCTCTGGACCCTGTCCAATGCCGAACATCTTTTCTTATATGAGGAGCCCAAAACTGTTCACAATACTCAAGGTGAGGCCGCAACAGTACCTTATAAAGCCTCAGCATCACATCCCAGCTCTTATATTCTAGACCAGGTTCCACAAGAGATGATGATCTGAAAAAAATCGATTCTTGAACTTCACGCAATGCGCGATACTAGTGCTCACAGTGGTGGGGAATGGCCAAGCAGCCCGTTAGCAATCTCATTAGAGTTCTCTCAGCCCAGCACAGCGGTGTGCAGTTGGACCATGTTTATTTGGTTGAGTCCATTCTCTGTTTTTGACGCGAGATAGGGGATGCAGTTGATAATTGGTCAATCCATTGGTCTGCTAGAATTAGACAGATTGAGAGATTGGCAAAGGAGTGGCAAATGGAATCCTCCATAGTGTAGGGAAGCATATGATCATGCACTTTGATAGAAGGAATAAATGAGGGTGGCAGTAGGCTGATGAGGAGCGTGAAGTACTTTTTCTGACCATTGCATGGACTCGTCCATTTTTATATTTTATTGACTCCTGTGTTTTACAGACATGCCTGAAGGTCCAATGTGGTGATTTTTGAATTTCAAAATGGTTGTCTTCTGAAACATTTCACTGCAGAAGTGCAACAACAGTCACAAAAACGTCCACCTTTACAACGAAAACTACTTATCAATACATTTTACATGGAATGGTGATCCAAGTTGCCCTATACCTTTGCCTAATCTGTGGCAAACATCTTACAAATACAGCAATGGCTCCTGCAAAATTGAACAAACCTAACTACAAATTAGGCCAAATGACACATAAAAGTGCTGATTATTTTAAATGGCTATTGGAATCTCAAAACAGAGTAAAGGTTTTGTTAATAAAGTCACAGTCATTAAAAAGATTCAGGAAGCAAGTTATTTAGTAGTAGAAGTTATTACCCAGTAAAGGCAAAAAGTAACATAGTTGGTGACAACCTAATAATGCCAGCATGTAAAATTATCATGGTTATAAGGCTGAGAATAGATGCAGTATGAGAAACTGAAAAGATTTCACCCTCAATGATGATGATGGCTGGTTCTTCGCTTGCAAAGATCAGGAGGGAAGAAGATCAGGCGATCATTAATGACTGCAGAGGCCAATTCTGGATCTGCAAAATCTGGAGGAGTAGGGGCACAGGAACAGCTGGGATGCAGGCGCTTGGGTAGTAGTATTGTTCTTGTATCTCCACGTCTCTTCAGCAGTCGTTCTTCTGGATTCCTCAAAATTCTTGGTTGTGCCATGTCACAAGCCAGCTGCTGCCACTCAATGACCCTGATATTTGCCTGAGAGAACTGCTGCTTAAATTGGTCATTGTATCTCTTGCGCGGGACACCACGATCTCCCTGGGACTGAGGGAATTCTCCACAGAGTACTGTGCAGAGATGTCCATACGAGTCACATGGCCTCATCAGTGGAGCTGCCTGAGCAGCAAAGTAGCTACAATGCTTGGAGATTGAGCCTCCTCCAGGACCTCGTTGTTGGAAGACATGATTCTGCCAGCCGATACCCATAATGGAGCAGAGACAGCCCTGTGTAAGCGCTTGAGCAACCAGATCTGTTAGCAGTACAAGACCTAGGCTTCGAAGCAATAAAGCAGTGTTGTGACAATGAAAGCCCTATACACCTAAATTTTTGAGGTGGTGGTTCTTCCACACAAGTTTCTGGAGGCACAACTCGCACTGATGATTACCAACATCACTTACTACCGTAGCATTGTTGCAGATGATGCTGTCCAGTTAGGTGAACTGCTCAACTGCAGTGACAAGGTGGTCGTCCAGGTGATCCGAGGTAAGTTGTAAGCACCATAAGGGGGCTTCCAATGGAGGATCATTGTTTTTTTCAGACTGACCATTTATCCAAAAGTTTTTGCAGCCTTGGCAAACTAAGTAACTGCAGCCTGTAGCATGTCCTGTGTGCAAGAGTAGAGCACAGCCATCCACATATTGCAGCTCGAGAATGGGCTCTTGCATGTTTTTGCTCTTGCATGTTTTTGTTTAGGCGAGAAACTGGCATGAAGTCTATGAAATTGAGGGAATCAAGTAGTGAGATCATGGAAACTGTACAGATTGAAAAGGAGGAGGTACTTGCTGTCTTGAGGAAAATTAAAGTGGATAAATCCCTGGGACCTGACAGAGTGTTCCCTCGGACCTTGAAGGAGACTAGTGTTGAAATTGCGGGGGCCCTGGCAGAAATATTTAAAATGTCGCTGTCTACCGGTGAGGTGCCGGAGGATTGGAGAGTGGCTCATGTTGTTCCGTTGTTTAAAAAAGGATCGAAAAGTAATCCGGGAAATTATAGGCCGGTGAGTTTAACATCGGTAGTAGGTAAGTTATTGGAGGGAGTACTAAGAGACAGAATCTACAAGCATTTGGATAGACAGGGACTTATTAGGGAGAGTCAACATGGCTTTGTGTGTGGTAGGTCATGTTTGACCAATCTATTGGAGTTTTTTGAGGAGGTTACCAGGAAAGTGGATGAAGGGAAGGCAGTGGATATTGTCTACATGGATTTCAGTAAGGCCTTTGACAAGGTCCCGCATCGGAGGTTAGTTAGGAAAATTCAGTCGCTAGGTATACATGGAGAGGTGGTAAACTGGATTAGACATTGGCTCAATGGAAGAAGCCAAAGAGTGGTGGTAGAGAATTGCTTCTCTGAGTGGAGGCCTGTGACTAGTGGTGTGCCACAGGGATCAGCACTGGGTCCATTGTTATTTGTCATCTATATCAATGATCTGGATGATAATGTGGCAAATTGGATCAGCAAATTTGCTGATGTTACAAAGATTGGAGGTGTAGTAGACAGTGAGGAAGGTTTTCAGAGCCTGCAGAGGGACTTGGACCAGCTGGAAAAATGGGCTGAAAAATGGCAAGTGGAGTTTAATATAGACAAGTGTGAGGTATTGCACGTTGGAAGGACAAACCAAGGTAGAACATACAGGGTTAATGGTAAGGCACTGAGGAGTGCAGTAGAACAGAGGGATCTGGGAATACAGATACAAAATTCCCTAAAAGTGGCGTCACAAGTAGATAGGGTCTTAAAGAGAGCTTTTGGTACATTGGCCTTTATTAATCAAAGTATTGAGTATAAGAGCTGGAATGTTATGATGAGGTTGTATAAGGCATTGGTGAGGCCGAATCCGGAGTATTGTGTTCAGTTTTGGTCACCAAATTACAGGAAGGATATAAATAAAGTTGAAAGAGTGCAGAGAAGGTTTACAAGGATGTTGCCGGGACTTGAGAAACTCAGTTACAGAGAAAGGTTGAATAGGTTAGGACTTTATTCCCTGGAGCGTAGACGAATGAGGGGAGATTTGATAGAGGTATATAAAATTATGATGGGTATAGATAGAGTGAATGCAAGCAGGCTTTTTCCACTGAGGCAAGGGGAGAAAAAAAACCAGAGGACATGGGTTAAGGGTGAGGGGGGAAAGATTTAAAGGGAACATTGTGGGGGGCTTCTTCTCACAGACAGTGGTGGGAGTATGGAATAAGCTACCAGATGAGGTGTAAATGCGGGTTCTTTTTTAACATTTAAGAATAAATTGGACAGATACATGGATAGGAGGTGTATAGAGGGATATGGTCCGTGTGCAGGTCAGTGGGATTAGGCAGAAAATGGTTCGGCACAGCCAAGAAGGGCCAAAAGGCCTGTTTCTGTGCTGTAGTTTCTATGGTTTCTAAGACAGCCACCTTCATACAGTATGATAAGTCAAATGAGTGATGTCATGTTACATGATGCTGAACAGGTTTTGTGTGATAAACTGAAAAACAACACCTTCTCTGTCCAGGTTGATGAGTCAACAGATTTCACCAATGAATGTCAAGTTGTAGCATTTGTAAAATTTGTAAATGATGGTGAAATTCAAAGAAACTTTTTCTGTTGCAAAGAGCTACCCGATACAAGCAAAGGCCAAGATATATTTAATGTTCTGTCTTCATGTACGGAAACAAAAAGTTCTGTTTTGGAGGAACTGCGCTGGCATCTGTACTGATTGATGGTGCTCCATCAATGGTTGGCTCCATGAGAGATTTTGTTTCTCGTGAAAGTAAGGAAATCCTTATGGTGTCACAACACACTGCTTTTCTTCACAGAGAAGTGCTGAAATAAAAAGCTCGGGAGATGAAAAAAGTACTGGATGATACTACAAAAATGGTTACCTTTTCCTCTTGCATTCTAGAATGGATTGCTGAGCCATCAACGGGGACGGGAGAGGTTCCGGAGGTTTGGAGGGTTGCAGATGTTGTTCCTTTATTCAAGAAAGGCAGTAGAGATAGCCCAGGAAATTATAGACCACTGCGGCTACATCCACACTACGCCAGATGATTTTGAAAACACCGGTTTCGAGTAAAAACGACAGGCATCCACACCAAGCGTTTTTCAAAATATCTCCGTCCACGTTAGCTTGGATATTTGGACGAATCTCCTCCTACTGGGCATGCGCAGGACACACAGAAAACAAGCGAAGAGGAAACGGTATACGTGGTGCACGTTTGTCCAGTTACAGACCAGAAAAACTTTAAAGGAATAGCTGTTGCCTCTTGCGCAGGAGGACTTGAAACTAAAAAACAAATAATACTGGAGCGTATGGAGGCAACTGAAAGGGAGTTCACAGACAGTATGACCCAGCTGACGATGAACATTGAAAAACTGACAAACTCTATTGCATTAATAAAGCACCTTGTTAAATGTATAAAGCACATCTGCATCAGTGTTATCTTGTATTTCCATACAACGTTACATTTGGTTGTTACACATCTATTGTCAGAGAAGTACTTGCATAAATAGGTAATCCACCTTCATACAAGCAAGGACAGAAAACAGAGCAAAGTGAGTATACTTACTTATTCAGTAAGCTATGGGTCAAAGTATTTGCTGAGTACATTTCTAACTCTTCTGGCTTCAGTCGTTGCCGTCTGTTCTGAAATTGTTAGGTTGTGTCGGGGGGGGGGGGTTGCGTTCAAGAAAACAATGAAATGCCGCACTGCCGCCATCTGTTCCGGCATGTCATGACAGTGTTTTTAAATAGTCAAAAAAGCTCACTTTACAATTTAACTCTCACGCCGTTCACACCATCTGCGCAGTACCAAGCAGAAGCAGAAAAAGCATTGTTCTTGTGGTGTTGTCATGACAGCATTTTAAAATCTCTCCATTTACCCCATCCACAATAAAACACGCAACAATCGTTTTCAAATTACACACTCTGGAGAGTGTTTTAGAAAAGCTCCGTTTTCGGGGGATGAAAATGCCATTTCAATGTGGAGGGAGGGTCAAAACGAAGAGAAAAAGCTTGGTTTTCAAAATTATGCGGCGTAGTGTGGACATAGCCTGAGTCTTACCTCAGTGGTTGGTAAGTTGATGGAGAAGATCCTGAGAGACAGGATTTATGAACATTTGGAGAGGTATAATATGATTAGGAATAGTCAGCATGGCTTTGTCAAGGGCAGGTCGTGCCTAACGAGCCTGATTGAATTTTTTGAGGATGTGACTAAACACATTGATGAAGGAAGAGCAGTAGATATAGTGTATATGGATTTCAGCAAGGCACTTGATAAGGTACCCCATGCAAGGCTTATTGAGAAAGTAAAGAGGCATGGGATCCAAGGGAACATTGCTTTGTGGATCCAGAACTGGCTTGTCCACAGAAGGCAAAGAGTGGTTGTAGATGGGTCATATTCTGCATGGAGGTCGGACACCAGTGGAGTGCCTCAGGGATCTGTTCTGGGACCCTTACGCTTTGTGATTTTTATAAATGACCTGGATGAGGAAGTGGAGGGATAGGCTAGTAAGTTTGCTGGTGACACAAAGGTTGGAGGTGTTGTGGATACTGTGGAGGGCTGTCAGAGGTTACAGCAGGACATTGATAGGATGAAAAACTGGGCTGAGAAGTGGCAGATGGAGTTCAACCCAGATAAGTGTGAAGTGGTTCATTTTGATAGGTCAAATATGATGGCAGAATATAGTATTAATGGTAAGACTCTTGGCAGAGTGGAGGATCAAAGGGATCCTCTGAGTGCCATAGGAAGCTCAAGGCAGCTGCGCAGGTTGACTCTGTGGTTAGGAAGGCGTACAGTGTATTGGCCTTCATTAATCGTGGAATTGAATTTTGGAACCGAGAGGTAATGTTGCACTATATAGGACCCTGGTCAGACCTCACTTGGGAGTACTGTGCTCATTTCTGGTCGCCTCACTCCAGGAAGGATGTGGAAGCCACAGAAAGGGTGCAGAGGAGATTTACAAGGATGTTGCCTGGATTATGCCTTATGAGAATAGGTTGAGTGAGTTCGGCCATTTCTCCTTGGAGCGATGGAGGATGAGAGGTGACCTGATAGAGGTGTACAAGATGACTGATTGTATGGATAGTCAGAGGCATTTTCCCAGGGCTGAAATGGTTGCCACAAGAGGACACAGGTTTAAGGTACAGAGGAGATGTTGATGGTATATTTTTCACTCAGAGAGTGGTGAGTGCATGGCTGCCAGCAACAGTGCTGGAGGCGGATATGATAGGGTCTTTTAAGATACTTTTGGATAGGTACATGGAGCTTAGAAAAATAGAGGGCTAGTAATTTCTAAAGTAGAGACATGTTGGGCACAACTTTGTGGGCCAAAGGGCCTATATTGTGCTGTCAGCTTTCTGTTTCTATGAATGCTAACCTTGCATTTGCCTTTCTCACCACCAACTCAACCTGCAAGCTAACCTTTAGGGTGTTCGGCACAAGGACTCCCAAGTCTCTGTGCATCTCAGATTCTTGAATTTTCTCCCCATTTGGAAAGTAGCCTGCAGATTTAATTCTACTGCTTAAGTGCACGACCATACATTTTTCAACATTGTATTTCATTTACCACTTGCCTATTTTCCTAATCTGTCCAAGTCCTTCTTCAGCCTACCTGTTTCCTCAACACTACCTGCCCCTTCACCAATCTTCATATCACCTGCAAACTTGGCAACAAAGCCATCTACTCCTTCATCTAAATCAGCGGTCCCCAACCACCAGGCTGCGGACCGGTAACGGGCCGCAGAGCATATGCTACCGGGCCGCAAGGAAACAATATGAGTCAGCTGCACCTTTCCTCATTCCCTGTCACGCACTGTTGAACTTGAACATAGGGTTGCCAACTGTCCCGTATTTGCTGGTACATCCCGTAGGTTGGGCTAAATTGGTTTGTCCCATATTTCCCCTGCTAAGGTAGAACGTTCCTATGAAACCTTTTGTGCCGAAATGGCGTGAAGTGAGGAAGCAATTACCATTAAGTTATATGGGAAAAATTTTTGAGTGTTCTCAGACCCAAAAAATAACCTACCAAATCATACCAAATAACACATAAAACCAAAAATAACACTAACATATAGTGAAAGCAGGAATGATATGATAAATACACAGCCTATATAAGGTAGAAATAATGTATGTACAGTATAGTCGAAGATGAAGGCAAAACCGATGCGTGGAAAAAAAATACAACATTTACAGCATCCCCTTTATCTATCCTACTTGTCTCCTCAAAAAAGTCCAACAGGTTCATCAGGCAATTTTTTCATTTAAGGAAACCATGCTACTTGTCCTGTGTCATGAAGTACTCCATAACCTCATCCTTAACAAATGACTCCAACATCTTCCCAACCACTGAGGTCAGGATAACTGGTCTGTAATTTCCTTTCTGCTGCCCTACTCCTTTCTTAAAAAGTAGAGTAACATTTGCAGTTTTCAGTTCTCACGCACTATGACAGAGTTCAATGATATATGAAAGACCATTGCCAATGCTTCCCTAATCTCTCTCATGACCTCTTTCAGAACCCTCGTGTATCTTCAACAGTGGAGATTGATGCAAAATACTCATTTAGTTCATCTACCATCTGCTTGTCCTGTTATTATTTCTCTGGCCTCATTTTCTAGCGGTTCTCTCATCTCTCTTTTAACATACATGAAAAAGATTTTCCTCTCCACCTTGATATTGTCTGCTAGCTTGCTTTAATATTTCGTCTTTCCCTCAAATGATTCTTTTAGTTGCTCTGTTTTTAAAAGCTTCCCAACCCTCTATCCTCCTGCTAGTTTTTGCTTTGCTTATGCCCCCTCTTTCATTTTATATTAACTTTGACTTCCCTCATCAGCCACACTTGTACTATTTTGCTATTTGAGTAGTTCTTCAGTTTTAGAATATCTATCCTGCACCTTCCTCATTTTTCTCAGAAACTCAAACCATTTTACTCTGCTGTGAGCCCTGCCAGTATCTCCTTCCAATTTACTTTGGCCAACCCCTCTCTCATACCACTGCAATTTCCTTTATTCCACTGAAATTGTATCATTTTTTAATACATGCATTTCTATATGACAATAAACAAGGACGGAGTGTCCCCATAATCTAATCTAATCTAAAAAAAATACTGTTACATCAGATTTTACTTTCTCCCTGTCAAATTTCAAGTTGAACTCAATCATATTGTGATCACTACTTCCTAAGGGTTCTTTTAATCGCCTCCGGCTCATTACATAACACCCAATCTGGTACAGCTGATCCCCTAGAAGTCTCAATGACAAACTACTCTAAAGAGCCACCTCATAGATATTCAACAAGTTGTCTCTCTTGAGATCTATTACCAACCTGATTTTCCCAATCTACTTGCATGTTAAAATCTCCCATGATTATCATAACATTGCCCTTTTGACATGCCTTTTCTATTTCCTCTTGTAATCTGTAGTTCATATTCCAACTACTGTTTGGAAGCCTGTATATAACTGCCATCAGAGTCCTTTTACCCTTACAGTTTAACTCAACCCACAAGGATTCAGCATCTTCCAATCTTATGTCACATCTTTCTAATGATTTGATACCATTCTTTACCAGCAGACCCATGCCACCCCCTCTATCTACCTTCCTATCCCCTCAATACAATATGTGACCTTGGACATTAGATATGGCCCTTGTGGCTACGGGGGTCAGGGGGTATGGAAGGAAGGCTGGGGCGGGGTTCTGAGTTGGATGATCAGCCATGATCATAATAAATGGTGGTGCAGACTCGAAGGGCCGAATGGCCTACTCCTGCACCTATTTTCTATGTTTCTATTTCAACTACAACCATCTTTCAGCCATGATTCAATCTCTGCTCAACCATGGATCACCTGTACAATAGCAATACCCAAGTCAAACTACTGCTTATTGATTACAGCTCAGTGTTCAACACAATTATAACCTGAGTAATATCAACAATGCTCCAAAATCTGGGTTCTGGAACTGGATTCTTGACTTCCTCATCAGGAGACCACAATCGGAAACAGCATCTCCTCGCTAACAATCATCACTGGCACTCCACAAGGATGCATGTTCAGCCCACTACTCTACTCTCTCTACACCCACCACTGTGTAGCCAGGCAAAGCTCAAACGCCATCCATAAATTTTCCAATGACAATTATTGTTGGCAGAATTTCAGATGGTGACGAGGAGACGTACAGGAGTGAGATAGATCAACTACCTGAGTGACGTCGCAGCAACAACCTTGCACTCAATATGTGAGTAAGACCAAGGGAATTGATTATGGACGTCAGGAAGAGAAATTTGAGGGAACACACACCAGTCCTCAGAAGGTTCAACAGTAGAAAAGGTGAACAGATTCATGTTCCTGGGTGCCAAGATCTTTGAAGAGCTATCCTGGGCCCAAAATATTGATGCAATTACAAAAAAGGCATCAACACTACCACATACATACATATACACACACACACACCTACCTTATTGTAATTTATAGTTTTTATTGTATATTGCAATTTATTGCCGCCACAAATAGTAAATTTCACGACATATACCAGTGATATTGCACCTGATTCTGAACCACGCATTATAACAGCGGTGTGTAACAGTGGTGTGTAGAAGAAAACCTCTGAACACACATGTCATAGATATACTTTATTAATCCCGAGGGAAATTTGGTTTCGTCGAACCTTGGAGTGGATAGTTTATAACATGCAGAAAACCTTAAGACATAGGAGTAGAATTATGCCATTCAGCCCATCGAGTCTGCTCAGCTATTCCATCATGGCTGATTTATTATCCCTCTCAACTCTGTTCTCCTGCCTTCTCCCCATAACCTTCAACACCCTTACTAATCAAGAACCTAGCAATCTACGCTTTAAATATAAGCAATGGCTTAGCCTTCACAACCATCTGTGGCAATTAATTTTCAGATTCACTACCCTCTGGCTAAAGAATTTCCTCAACTCCTGTTCTAAATGATCATCCCGCTATTCTGAGGCTGTACCCTCCAGTCTTAGAATTTCCCACTATAAGAAACATTCCCTCCACATCCACTATCTAGACTTTCCAATATTTGATACGTTTCCATGAGATCTCTGCTCATTCTTCTAACCTTCAGCTAGTACAGGACCTGAGACATCAAATGCTCCTCATGCAATAACCCTTTCATTCTCAGAATCATTCTCGTGAACCTCCTCTGGACCCTCTCCAATTACAGCACATTTTTTTCCTGTACAGGGGGCCCAAAACAGCTCAGAATACTCTGTGCAGTCTGACCAACTCCTTATAAAGCCTCAGCAATACATCCTTGCTCTTATATTCTAGTCCTTTGTAAATGAATGCTACATTTCACTTGCATTCTTCAATTCAACCTGCAAGTTAACATCTAGGAATCCTGCACAGATTCCCAAGTCCCCTTGTACCACTATTTTTTGAATTTTCTCCCTCTTAAAAAAATAGTCTTTAATTCTCCTCATCTGTTCTAAATGGACGTCCCTCTATTCTGAAGGTGTGCCCTCTGGTCCTAGAATCTCCTACTCCACATCCACTCTATCTAGCGCTTTCAATATTCAGTTAGTCCTGACGAAGGGTCTCAGCCTGAAGCGTTGACTGTACCTCTTCCTAGAGATGCTGCCTGGCCTGCTGCGTTCACCAGCAACTTGATGTGTGTTGCTTGAATTTCCAGCATCTGCAGAATTCCTCGTGTTTGCCTTTCAATATTCAGTAGGTTTCAGTGATATCCCCCCCGCTCATTTATTCCTTCTATCAAAGTGCATGATCATATGCTTCCCTACACTATGGAGTATTCCATCTGCCACTCCTTTGCCCATCTCACAATTTATCTAATTCCGGAAGACCAACTGATTCGAAGGGAGAGCGAGCTTCGCACAGGACGGGAAGAAAAGGTTAGAAAAGGAGCATTTTGCCGGACTCTCGCATTAGCGGTGGACCAATCGATTTGTGACTTATTATCAGGAGCAAATAAAAGTAAAGCAGGGTCAAAGCAGAGAGGCCGTTGTGTGGAGGGGACCACTTTAGGAGTGAGAATTTGAGGCTTTGACGAGGAGCCACAGGAAAGTAAGGCTTTTGTAGTGGTTGAATAAAAGTCACTAAATTACATCTAATTAAAGAAAGGGATGATGCAGGATCAGGTGATGTGCTGTAGCTGCATGATGTGGTTCCTGGTGACCACATCTGCAGCAAGTTATGGCTGCTCAAGGAACTCAGGCTCAAAGCTGATGACCCAGAATCTGAGCTTCAAACACTGCAGCACATCAGGGAGGGGGTGAGTTACCTGGATTCTCTGTTTCAGGAGGTAGTCACACCCATTGGATTAGCTGCCTTAAATTTGGTCTGTGGTCAGGGACAAGAGACTGCCAGTGAAGCAGGTAGTGGGATCCAAGAGACAGCCTCAGTCCTTGAGCTTGTCCAACAGGTCTGAGATTCTTGCTCTCTGTGTGGATGAGAGTGGGGACTGTAGGAAAGATGAGCAACCTAACTGTGGGACCATAGTTTAGAGAGCCATTCCAGATGGGGGTGGGGGGGGGGAGAGAGAGAGAAGAGAAATGTAGTGGTAATTGGGGATAGTTTAGTGAGGGGAATAGACACAGTTCTCTGTCGCAAATAGAGTGTCCCGAAAGCTATGTTGCCTGCCTGGTACCCAGGTTTGGGACATCTTACCTGACCTGCAGAGGAACTTGCAGTGGGAGAGGAAAGATCCAGTTGTTGTGGTTCCATATGGGTACCAAAGACATAGGTAGGATGAGGAAAGAAGTTCTGCTGAAGGAATATGAGCAACTAGAGACTAAATTAAAAGGCAGAACCAATGGTTTCGTGGTGGAGGACACATCTAACATGCCAAAGAGAGATGTTTTAGATGTGATGGGAGGTGAGGACCTCGATACAATATCTATGATTAAAGAAGTAGTGCTGAGCAAACTTGGGAGTCTGAAGATAGATGAGTCCCTTGGTTCTGATGGAATGCATCCCAAGGTACTGTAAGAAATGGCAGAAATTATAGTAGAGGCTCTGGCGATGATTTACCAAAATTCTCATGACTCTGAGCAGGTCCCGACTGATTGGAAGAGGGCGAATGTCACACCACTGTTCAAAAAAGGAAGTAGGCAAAAGGCAGGTAACTATAGGCCAAAATCCCCCATCAGGAAGGTTGGATGTCCAGTCCTTATATACTTCCATCCCCCATCAGGATGGTCTAAAAGCTCTACGCTTCTTTTTGGATTCCAGACCTAATCAGTTCCCCTCTACCACCACTCTGCTCCGTCTAGCGGAATTAGTCCTTACCCTTAATAATTTCTCCTTCGGCTCCTCCCACTTCCTCCAAACTAAAGGTGTAGCTATGGGCACCCATATGGGTCCTAGCTATGCCTGCCTTTTTGTTGGGTTTGTGGAACAATCTATGTTCCGTGCCTATTCTGGTATCTGTCCCCCACTTTTCCTTCGCTACATCAACAACTGCATTGGCGCTGCTTCCTGCACACATGCAGAACTCGTTGACTTTATTAACTTTGCCTCCAACTTTCACCCTGCCCTCAAGTTTACCTGGTCCATTTCCGACACCTCCCTCCCCTTTCTAGATCTTTCTGTCTCTGTCTCTGGAGACAGCTTATCCACTGATGTCTACTATAAGCCTACTGACTCTAACAGCTATCTGGACTATTCCTCTTCTCACCCTGTCTCTTGCAAAAATGCCATCCCCTTCTCGCAATTCCTCCGTCTCTGCCGCATCTGCTCTCAGGATGAGGCTTTTCATTCTAGGACGAGGGAGATGTCTTCCTTTTTTAAAGAAAGGGGCTTCCCTTCCTCCACTATCAACTCTGCTCTTAAACGCATCTCCCCCATTTCACGTACATCTGCTCTCACTCCATCCTCCCGCCACCCCACTAGGAATAGGGTTCCCCTGGTCCTCACCTACCACCCCACCAGCCTCCGGGTCCAACATATTATTCTCCGTAACTTCCGCCACCTCCAACGGGATCCCACCACTAAGCACATCTTTCCCTCCCCCCCTCTCTCTGCACTCCGCAGGGATCGCTCCCTACGCAACTCCCTTGTCCGTTCGTCCCCCCCCCCATCCCTCCCCACTGATCTCCCTCCTGGTACTTATCCGTGTAAGCGGAACAAGTGCTACACATGCCCTTACACTTCCTCCCTTACCACCATTCAGGGCCCCAAACAGTCCTTCCAGGTGAGGCAACACTTCATCTGTGAGTCGACTGAGGTGATATACTGCGCCCGGTGCTCCCGATGTGGCCTTTTATATATTGGCGAGACCCGACGCAGACTGGGAGACCGCTTTGCTGAACATCTACGCTCTGTCCGCCAGAGAAAGCAGGATCTCCCAGTGGCCACACATTTTAATTCCACATCCCATTCCCATTCTGATATGTCTATCCATGGCCTCCTCTACTGTAAAGATGAAGCCACACTCAGGTTGGAGGAGCAACACCTTATATTCCGTCTGGGTAGCCTCCAACCTGATGGTATGAACATCGACTTCTCTAACTTCCGCTAAGGCCCCACCTCCCCCTCGTACCCCATCTGTTACTTATTTTTATGCACACATTCTTTCTCTCACTCTCCTTTTTCTCCCTTTGTCCCTCTGAATATACCTCTTGCCCATCCTCTGGGTCCCCCGCCGCCCTTGTCTTTCTTCCCGGACCTCCTGTCCCATGATCCTCTCGTATCCCCTTTTGCCAATCACCTGTCCAGCTCTTGGCTCTATCCCTCCCCCTCCTGTCTTCTCCTATCATTTTGGATCTCCCCTTCCAACTTTCAAATCCCTTACTCACTCTTCCTTCAGTTAGTCCTGACGAAGGGTCTCGGCCCGAAACGTCGACTGCACCTCTTCCTACAGATGCTGCCTGGCCTGCTGCGTTCACCAGCAACTTTGATGTGTGTAACTATAGGCCAGTTAGTTTAACATCTGCGGTTGGGAAAATGCTTGAAGCTATCACTAAAGAAGAAATAGTGAGAAATCTTGGAAGAAATGGATCCATCAAGCATACACAGCATGGATTCAGCAAAGGCAGGCCCTGTCTGACAAACTTACTGGAGTTCTTTGAGGATATAATGAACGCAGTTGATAGCGGACAACAGATGGACATTGTTTATTTGGATTTCCAGAAGACATTCGATAAAGTGTCACATAAAAAAGTCCATAAGATAAGGATGCATAGAGTTGGGGGGGGGGGGTGATGTATTAGCATGGATAGAGGATTGGTTAGCTAATAGAAAACAAAGTTGGGACACCCGGGTGTTACTCTAGTTGACAATCAGTGGTGAGCAGTGTGGCACAGGGGTTGGTGCTAGGCCCGCAACTGTTCACAATATACCTTAACGATCTGGAAGAGGGGACTGAGTGTAGTGTATCTAAGTTTACTGAT